>NW_026881375.1:0-34872 GCF_032173495.1 Musca vetustissima | reverse complement strand
AGATGAAGTCTATAGGGCAAATTCTCGTAGTATCTACCCACTGATAGTCAACACTTTGATAAAAACGAATATATATTGTAAACCCGTAAGAAAAGTAGTGGACTGTGCCGACTATATGATACTCTTCCCAAAGTGGTTCGCGTATGTAGGATACATATGTATCCTAACAAATTCATGCCAATATTCCTTCATGAAATTGAACGAACTCAAATATGTGATCTCTATCTATAACTGAACCTAATAACCAATTCATACACAAATATCATTTAATTCGAGTAGATTTAGAGTCGTTTACGTACAATCGGATTAATCAATTTAAATCAAAATTTAATACAATCAGACACCCGTTCGAAATATATATGAACGCTATTTCTGCATTTGCACCACTATCAACAAAACGCAATAACGTCATTCTAGTTTCAATTTGGACTTTGGTGCACAATTTATATAAAATCGAAAGAAAGTATATGTGGGAGCTATATCTAAATCTGAACAGATTTTCACGAAACTTAGCACATCATTCTAGACTCAATTCAGTATCCTATGCCCAATTTTGTCCAAATCGAAAGATATACCGGGACTTTAGTACACCATTTACATAAAATCGGAAAAATTTTTATATGGGAGCTATATCTAAATCAGAACCTTAACACACATCATTCTGGACCTAATTCAGTACCCTACGCCAAATTTCGAAAGATATATATAGGGACTTTGGATCTTTATATTGATATTATCTCCATATAAAGATTCCAAGTTTTTAAAGTAACTTTAAATGTATAACCCATTGTAGAGGGCAAAAAAAGTTCGGTCCCCTCATTTTTATACCTTCACCAAACACATATTGACCTATGTGAAATTTTGTTCAAATCGGTTCTGATTTGGATATAGCTCCCCTATATATATTTAACCGATTCACAATGATTATCCGTTTTCTTCAAATCGGTCCAGATTTACATATATCTCTTATACATGATTTCCCTCGAATTCATAGAAATGGAATATATATTTTTGGGGATCGCTTCTATACTTTCGTCTAATTCCATATCAATAGTCCTTCTAAGATTGTTTTATCATGGAATGTTGCATCGATTTATAATCTGAATGATATGCGTATGGGTTTTTTAACTTCCTTTATTGGTATACTTTTTTTATGCCCTTCACCACACTGTGGTACAGGGTATTATGGCTTTGTACATATGTTTGTAACAGGCAAAAGGAAACGAGATAGACACATGGTTCCTTTTGAGAATATGCATAGAATCACTTTCTAAGTCGATTTATGCATGTCCGTCTGTCCGTCTGTCTGTCCATGTTAAATTGTAAACAAAGTACAGGTCGCATTTATGATCCGAATTGGATGAAATTTGGCACAGGCTACTTATTTGGCCCAAGGACGAACCCTATTGAAATTAGGAAAAATGGGTTCAGATTTAGATATAGCTCCCATATATATTTTCGTCCGATTTAAGGTAAATGGGACACCAAAGTTCCTATATATCTTTCGATTTGCACGAAATTTGGCATAGCGTATTGAATTAGGTCTAGAATGAGTGTACCAAAGTTTCGTGAAAATCGGTTCAGATTTGGATATAGCTCCCATATATATTTTCGTCCGATTTGAGGTAAATTGTGCTTCCAAGTCCCTATATATTTCGATTTGCACGAAATGTGGCACAGCGTAATGAATTAGGCCCAGAATGATGTGTGTTAAGTTTCTTGAAAATCGGTTCAGATTTAGATATAGCTCCATATATATTGTACTGAGTGTAAATGGTCTAGATATATACTTCGGTGTGTGCGTAATGAATTAAGTACAGAACGATGGAATTTTGTGATCGGTTCAGATTTAGATATAGCTCCCATATATATGTTCGTCCGATTTTAGGTAAATTGTGCACTAAAGACTCTATGTTTGTCTAGCTGCCACACAATTTTGTACAATGAAGTTAATATAAATTAATCTCTGGCAAGTCTCGTTGAAATCGGTTCAGATAGATATAGGATCAGATATATATCTGACCAAATGAAAAATTTAGTATAGGTTGCAGAATGACATGTTTATGGATCCAATTTTATTTTACTGCGACGTCTGTTGAAAATCATCTGTTGAATATACCCAAAGTGGTGAAGGGTATTATATAGTCGGCACCGTCCGACTTTACTACTTTCCCTACTGGTTTAAATTGGTTCATATATTTTTGGAGATCGCTTCTATACTTTCGTCTGATTCCGTAACAATAGGCCTTCTAAAATTATATGTACCTCATGTATGGATATAATCTGGTGGAGCGTATCATATGGTCTACCCCGTCCTACTTTGCTTTTGAATTTGTTTTTTTATCCTCCTTATATGATGAGTGTATTAATTTCGTCATAACGACCCAATGATTTTCGGTATTTTGTATTCCGGACCTTTATAGATAAATAACTTCTTCACAGGGCATTTTCAATATTAATACCTGTCTGTAGATAGGCCCCATACAAAGGTATATTTTTCAACCCGAATGGCTGTAGTTTGGTATTTCTGTTTCTCCAGCAACAATTAACCATGGTTTTTGTATATTTTACACCGTCATAATTTAGAAAATTTATATGTTTAGTAACAATTTCTCCACCTCGACACTATGTCGTTGATTTCAGGATTTTGTTTTTATTCTCATTTATAGAACATAGTTGTAGAACTATAATTTCCATTTGGTCCTTTCTCAAATTTCGACGTAACTCGTATCCAACCATAAGTTATTTGTTACAGAAACCCGATCTGATTCCATTTCGAGTGATTACCATTCGTTTGAATTGACTTTTGAAGTTATGGGAAACAGGCTGTAAGTGTAGCTTAATTTGATATATTGAATGCGTTTTTTTATACATTATGACTTATTGTCCATGTCCTGAGATATTAATCATACTAGAAATATTTCAATGATCCGAAAGTTCTTGATTAAAAAGTTTAGTACATAGTAAATAAAATACCAATTAAACAACACACACTGTACTCTTTAAATTAAATCCATTTATAATAATACTTAACAAAAAACGTAAGACCTCCTCCACTCCTCTGCATTTGCCACTGCAAAGTCACTTGATGACAAATCGTGATTATTATTTTTTTGTATTTTCGAATTATTGTTGTTCGCTATTCATTGTACAGCTGCATATAGCACGTGATGCATTTCCGTTATTAATCTAAAAACAACCATCAATTCCCAATTTTTTTAATACAAAACAAAAACAAACGGTTGAATTGATGGAAAAGTACCTACAAATCTACCTTCCTTCCGTCAGCATCCTACCTACAGCATCCATGCAACCCCACACACTCGTACATATCTACCTATAAACTAAAATTGAGTACAGCTACGTATCAAGATCATTAAAAAATTATAATGATAATCATAATTATGATCTAGAGCTAAAATAAATACTCAACTGCATGCATACATACAAACAAACAAACGTACACATCGGCATTCAACAAATCCTTCGGCAATTTTGCAACGGGGATATGTACGAGTATGTATTGGCATTTTGCCATGAAATTGAAATACAACCCAGTAAATGAAGGTTGTATGGTTGGCACGGAACAACAACAGCAGCTGCCAGCGCCCCGGCTCAACCACCTCACCTTTAATAGTGTGTGTGTGTGTGTCTGAATCTACTGTTGCTGCAACCAACAACCACCCCAAAACAAAACTAACAATTGGAATGTTACCATCCTCGGTGGCGCATGTGCTATTTTCTTATTTTGCATTGTTGGTTGCGTCTGGCTTACCTTGCAAACACATGTATTCCGGAATTTCTACAATTCCGTTGTCCTGTGCCATAATTTATGATGTGTTTGTGTGTGAATATGCCCGCTGCTGTTGTTGCGCCACCGCTTGCTTCTATGTTAGAAGCCGCAAATGATTTAGCCCCGAACTTTACCTGGTTGTGTAATCAAAACAATAATGCACCTCTAATCTGTTTTGCTTCTTCTTCGTCTTCTTCAAAAAAAATTTCAACCCCCCTCCTTTCAATGATAGACTGGAGGTAGCATTTATTGTGGTGGTGTTGATAGTGGCCGTTGTGAAATTATATCAAAATGTTGTTGCAACCCTTGTCTTGTCTTTGAATCTTGTTAGGCTGGAATTTTGTTTGTCTGTCTTAAGGAAATCTTTTCAATTTCTTATTTTTCGGCTACATCTGCCAATAATTCGTATAGCACGTACCATGGCGTTTGTAGGCACAATGAAAAAAGTCGTTACAAAAATGATTTGATGTTTGCTTATTGTTCACCCTACCCTGGCTGCTTTCTTTTCAAGGATTTGTTTTGCTTTTGGCGCCAAATCTACCCATGAAATGTCCTGTAAAAAAGTAAAAGGTGTGATTTTTAGGAATCTTTAAGAAGTAATTGTTTTTTTGGAAATAAAAAACAGCAACGGATTTTTTTAATAGTAAATGCATAAAATTTCTTATTGCTCATTTCAGCTGGGCAATTAATTTGAGAAGCAAATTTTAAACTGACAACATGCTGTGGTTTTATGAAATGAAGTTCGACATGAGTGCATACATGGTTTTCGATTGCCGTTTTATTTAATCATGGGTGATTGTACTAAAATCTTGTATTAATGCCTCAAAAAATACAAATTTTTTATATTTATCGACATTTAAAATATGTAAACTTTTAAATAAGATCTTGATTTATCCTGCTCATATAAAGCTATGATATGAGCGGGATAGATCAATTTATTGAAATGTTATTGGTTAAGTGGTTTGTGAGTAATCTCATGTATCGAGAAAAGCGTGTCTAGCAATTTGTTCCCATTTTAACCTTTTTGAAAGATTCACGACATTTCGGGTCCCCAGTTGAATTCGAAATCTAAATAAAAAATCTGCATAAATTCACATATCTTCTTAGCTCCTTTTCATATAGCAATATTAATTTTATCCAGCAAACCTTGCAGTATAATTATATGTTAGATGGAAGCTAAAAAGAAATTACTTTGAAATTACTTACTTTGGTCACCGAATCTTTGAGGCTACACTAAATACTGGGGTATAATTGAAGCAGATGTGGGTGGCACGGATCTGTTAATATTTTTTTTAATCGCAAGTTTCCTTAATTCGACCAAACTTTTTTTTAGATCGTAGTTAAAAAATAAATAAATACGGATATATATAAATGCTGTAAACGGAACAGTATAGCAGCAAGGTACCGGAATGTGATACCTTATATAACTACCACTGGACTTTATGTTGCAACGGAACAAATTTCCGAGTCTGGGAAAAACTTAGTGACATCTACACCTTTTCGTGTAGTAATAACATTACTAAACAATATCAGAATATATCCACTCCGATCGCATACATCAATATTATTTGTATCAATTTAAAGAATGGCTAAATATTGACCTATCACATCTTAACCACCATACTCGTTCTTTGACCAGATCCCCTTCCAGAGATAAAGTGTTGATGATTATGTGAAGCGATAAAAAATCTATTTTTTACCCATTTTATCCCATATATAATATTTCAAATAACTTTTCTGACTTTTTATGGGGGCCATATGGACTCATATTAATAATTTTCATCTTAAAGTCCATTTTAGGTTCTGAAAACCATGATTTGTATGGTTTTCTAGGAATGTTTTCAACACATACTACGTTATATATTATATTATGTTTAAGGGCAGTTCGTACTGATCAACAAATTGTCATAGCAGTAAAAATACCCATTTAAGAGTTCAACGGTATTTATGAGACGGTTATCGTTGGATATAACCTACACGCCGGAAACTATCAAGAAAGTTATTTTATTTTTAAAAGGAATCGGAAAGCCGGCTTGCCTTTCGCAAAACCTCATATTAACTGAAATTCGACTCAGTGGAGAAATATTAAGTACTCGGAAGAATTAAAGTTAAATATTAAAAGGCTCTGACAAGGAAAATATGGCAGTGAAAGGATCAAATGATTAAAGGCTCAAACCTCAGTATTACAAGGGTACTTGGAAGCAATACCATGGTCAAAAATGGTATTGGGTTGTTTATACCCTACAACTATTTTGTCATGGTACCTTTGTTATACCCTACACAGCTATGTTGTCAGGGTATTATAGCTTTTTGAGCCCCCAAAGTTTCTAACGCCGCGAAATATTGGTCCTAGACACACCTTTAAGTATATCGATCGTCTTTTCTCGACTAACTGAATCGATCAAGACATGTGCGTTCGTCCGTCTATCCATTATAATTTGTAAACACAATACAGGCCAAAGTTATGGACCAAACATTTTTGGTAGAGAGAGACCCCTGCTTAAACTCTCCAAAATTTAGAAGAAACCGTTATATGGGGACAATTTTTTGTAGGATGATTCGTTACCCATGTATAACCAAAACGATCAAATTAGAGCCAATTTTGGACAATAATTAGATCAGTGAAACACGTTTTGTAGAGCTAGCGTCACTGATTACAAACATGAAGTCAGATTTTTGAACAACTTGACTCATACCAGAAAATTTAAACTGTTCCAAATCAATTTAAATGAATGATTTATTATCAGATAACTCATAGAATACGTTTTGACATGAAAACTTAAAAACTAAAGTTATAGAGAAAGAAATGTCTGTCTGGCTGACAAATGCATGATGGAGCTACTGATTTAATCCATACTTTGCACTTGATAATATTTACTCAAGGCCAAAATCAAGCTCGAATATGAAGAATTCAGACCACTCTTTCTGGCACTTCCTCTGCAAATGGACAACATGAAAATTAATTATACCCTTCAACACACTGTGGTACAGGGTATTATGTCTTTTTGCATATGTTTGTAACAGGCAAAAGGAATGGAGATTGACCCATGGTTCCTTTTGAGAATAAGCATAGAATCACTTTCTGAGTCGATTTACGCATGTCCGTCCGTCCATGTATTTTTGTTAACAAAGTACAGGTCGCATTTGTGATCCGATTTGGATGAAATTTGGCACAGTTCACTTATTTGGCCCAAGGACGAACCCTATTGGGAAAAATCGGTCCATATTTAGATATAGCTCCCATATATATTTTCGTCCGATTTAATGTAAATGGTGTAACAAAGTCCCTATATATCTTTCGATTTGAACGAAATTTGGTACAGCGTATTGAATTCGGTGTAGAATGATGAGTGTTAAGTTTCATGAAAATCGGTTCAGATTTAGATATAGCTCCCACATATATTTTCGTCCGATTTTAGGTAAATGGTGCACTAAAGTCCATATATATCCTTCGATTTGCACGAAATTTGGTACACCGCACTGAACTAGGTGTAGAATGATGTGTATTAAGTTTCCTGAAAATCGGTCTAAATTTATATATAGCTCCCATATATATTTTCGTTCGATTTAATGTAAATGGTGCACCAATTTGCACGAAATTTCGCACAGCATAATGAATTAGGCCTAGAATTATGTGTGTTAAGTTTCCTGAAAATCGATTCAGATTTAGATATAGCTCCCACATATATTTTCGTCCGGTTTTATGTAAATGGTGTACCAAAGTCCTATAAATCTTTCGATTTGCACGAAATTTGGCACAGCGCAATTAATGATGTGTGAATGTGAATGATGTGTGTTAAGTTTCGTGAAAATCGGTTCAGATTTAGATATAGTTTCTATATCTGACCAAATGAGAAATTTAGTATCGGTTGCAGAATGACATTTTTATGGATCCAATTTCATTTTACTGGTCCTTTAAAAATGCGACGCCTGTTAGGATTCATATGTTGAATATACCCAAAGTGGTGAAGGGTATCATATAGTCGGCCCCGTCCGACTTTATTGCTTTCCTTACTGGTTTTGTAATATCTTACGAACGGAATACATGTAGTATCTCCCCCTATAAAGGAGGAACATTTGTGAACATTTTTAAATATTATACGAAGCTTTTTGTTTATCCGATTTGACCCAACCTTCGCACAAAAGTAATATTTTGATCAAATCTAGATCATTTCCGCAAATTCAACCTATCGGTCGACTCCTTTTGGTAATTTCCCAAAGGGTAAATCAAGATAGATTCCGGACATGGGGATCTACTCCCTTAGGTACATCCTTCACAAATTATCAACATCTGGTCTTTTTCTCAGTTTTTTTTTTTTTCTTTATACTTGCATAGCCAACGTACTACTAGAATGTTGCAAAGACCAGATACTTCAAAAGTTAACCACATTACTTTATATCATTTTTTGAGTCAAATTGGCTCACAATCGTAAAACTGGGTACACAACATTCAATAGTCCGAAATGGAGAGGTTTGTCTGATTAAAAAAAATCATTATTTAGTTTTAATATAGGATGGAATCGTTGGTATACTTTATATTACAGGCATAAAATATAATATCAAATTGTACTGGTCTAAAACTAAAATTTTCCCAGATTTGAAATATATGAGTTTTTGAACAAAAAAAAAATTGATTTTAGGATTTCTTTTTAATAAACAAATTTTCCAGACATTTATATAGGCCAAAGTTGTCCAATCTGAGTAGGGGAGACTGGGGCAGCTTCGTCACTTTTTGAATTTATATAACACATTTTAATTTTTCGCTATATGTTCATAATCTCAAGTTTTTGGGTTATATGCTAAATTCATTTGCTTTATTAAATATTTATTAGGTTGACTATTGGATTAACCAATAAGAGAAACTAAGGCGTTGAAACTCCAAAGAGATTTCTTTAATTTTAAAGAAAAACACACGTCTCTTTAAGAGCGACTTGAAACGTTAAGCCGCTCTTATAGCTTCGTGCTCTTTATATTCCAATCGTTCCCCATGTGAAATTGGAACACCAAACTTAAGAGCTTATAAACACAAATAAAGAGCTTTTTATAGCAAAATACTTAAATATTTACTCTTCCACACTTCCAATTTGGCAGCTGTTTTTATAGCACGTTCTCTATGTCGGGATACCTGCATAAAGAAAGAGCACAGTATTCATATTCAAGATCACCCACAAATAGAATAGAGAATTATCGTAGCACGAGACAATTTTTGTGTTGTTTGGTTGTCAGCAGCTGCTGTTGTTGTTTGGTATCCACCAAAAATAGCTGTGAAAAGAGTCAAATGGTTTATTTTTAAGAAAACTAAAATAAATCTCAATAACAAAAGAGACACAACTCCACCCATATAACGAAGAAGCAAATATGGTCTATAGAAAAGAGAGAGTACAATAAGAAAAGATCAATTTATTGAATGAATGGCTAAAAATATACCGATCCAGGTGTTAAGAAATGAGCACGAGATATAGGGGAAATTGTTGGTTTTCTTAAGAGAAATTTTGAAAATCTCTGTTGCATAGCTGGGGGAGAGACCCAGTCAGATGATCATTAGGTGTGTAATGATTATGAGCTTGTTGTTGGAGTATCGATCTCGATCCTCATGATGACGATGGTGATGCACACATGCTTGTCGAAATGTGTTGCTCTGTCTCTCTCTCTCTCTGTGTGTAAAGGCACGTGCTACCAGCTCAACCATTGAATGCTGCAGCAGCTTGCCACCACCACCACCGCCGAGAACATCTGGTGCTTTTTATTTTGGTGTGTGCGCGCCTGCGCAGCCTAAATGCCACCGAGATCATATTTAGCGAGTGTGTTTGTGTGTGCAAAATCTGTTGGAACAATTAAGGTGGTTGAAGTGATGAAGATCGTCAAAACGTTTGTGGAGGTTCCAGGGCGAGTGTGTGTGAGAGTGTTTGTTGGGTTTTTGACGGGCAATAACAAAGGATGCGTTGAAAAATCGGAAGTACAAACCAGGCCTTTGGCTATGTGTGTGTGTGTGCAAGCGTTGTTGTTTGTCACACATTTTACCCCAGCCGTCTGGTACCGAAAAAGGGGAGGTTGAGGGTTGAAAAATCCTTCTTATAACAGTTTTCAATTAGGGTTTGTTTTTAGAAATGATCCTTGAATCTGTCTCTCTGTTCGTGCTAGTATAAATATCAAAGTGATCGTGAGGAATTACATCATTCGTGCAACGAACATCAAACGAAGAACATTGAAAGTGAAATTTCAAGAAATTAAAAAAATATATATATTTAATTAATAATTAAAAATAAAAATTTAAAAAAAATATTTATAATACAGACTCTATGTAGAGCAAGAGAGAAAAAAAGTGAGAGTGCAACTGTGAAAAATTTAACACCTAACTCACCTTTATTGGATTATTCAAGCTTATTTTTTCAACACACATTTGCCATTATGGATAAACTTAACTACAGCAAATGTCCTTTGAAAAAGCGACCCATCATGATGGTGAAAAAGGAATATATGGATACCACAGATATTGGACTTGATCATGGTAAGTTTTTTAGAAAGAAAAAGAATTATTAAAATAAAAGCCTTCCAAACAAACCCTTTGAACAATGGAACTAAAATACATTTTCCATTCCTCCTTCATTTTCAGATGAAGGTCCTGTGGATTTGAGCAAAGCCTCCAGTACGCTCCCCACCACATTCATACCCAAATATGAACAGGATGATGTGGTGCCCGTCTCGCCCTTGGATTTACAAGCCAAATTCAATGCCCAAAGCAAAGAAGATTTGGCCCGACGCATTTGGGAAGAGACACGTGAAATTGCTCGTGCCTTTCCCGATGTTTTCACCAAAGAGGAAATTGCTCGCAGCTTGGCCCGTTTGGGTTATGGTGAATTCCCCTTTCCTCAAACCAATAACGAGACCGAGGAAATATCTAAAACACCCTCACCACCACCACAACCAGCCATGCCAACACCAGACAGTTTTTATGGTGCCACAATTAAACAGGAACCTCAGGAAAATTCCTATGCCATAATCAATGACTCTCCAGCCGCACAACCCTTGAATGGCCTAAGGAATTTCAATAATAACTTAATGAAAAGTATTGCCGAATATGAGGATTGTTTAAGGCCACAAAATTTCTCAAGAGAAACCTCACCAAAACCCCTGCAAGACAGTGAACCATATGCTGCCACAGCCTATGAACCCGAAGATTTATCGTACAGGCCACAAATACAGCCAGCCAAGAAGGTGTTGGGAGAAAATGTGAATTTACACAATGTGGCCCGCGCCTTACTGGGTCTACAGAATTTCAAGCCAGAAGTCAATCCACTTACACAAAACTCCAATAACATCATGAACAACAACAGCACCACCAACACCGGTGAGATTTTGAAACCCCTTGCCAATGGTAATCTCAATTTGAAATTGAAAACCTCCAATGATTTGTATTATCAATGCCAGCAGTGCAACAAATGTTATGCCACCTATGCCGGCTTGGTGAAACATCAACAAAGTCATGCCTTTGAAAGCACGGAATATAAAATCATACGCAGCAATCCAGAGGGTGGTTCCATTACTCATGATTCTACGGAATTTACGACAGATCAAGCTGCTGCCCTCATACAAGCCTCCGCCCTGGCCTCATCACAGTCGATGCAAAAACCCGTGGGTGTACCCCGCTATCATTGCAATGATTGTGGCAAATCCTATTCCACCTTTTCGGGCCTGACAAAACATCAACAATTCCATTGCCCTGCTGCTGAGGGCAATCAAGTGAAAAAGGTTTTCAATTGCAAGAACTGTGATAAAACCTATGTGTCCTTGGGTGCTCTGAAAATGCACATTCGCACTCACACCTTACCTTGCAAATGTCCGATATGTGGCAAAGCCTTCTCCCGTCCATGGCTGTTGCAGGGACACATACGCACCCATACGGGAGAGAAACCCTTTAGCTGCCAACATTGCAACCGTGCCTTTGCCGATCGTTCAAATCTACGCGCCCATATGCAAACTCATTCCGATGTTAAGAAATATTCCTGTCCAACCTGCACGAAATCCTTCTCACGTATGTCCTTGTTGGGTAAACATTTACAAAATGGTTGTCAATCATCATCGCCACCTCATAGTGGTAATGAGTCCTCGGCATCGCTATCTCCCACTCACACTCCATCGACAGAGACTGTTATTGCTGGTGGGTTCAATCAACAGCAATTGCAACAACATTTACAAGAATTACAACAGCAGCAACAACAACACAATTTCTTGCAACAACATGGTAATCATTCTCCCATCTATGATGAAAATATGAATCCTGCCAACAACCAGCAGTCTGGTGAACAACAGCCGCAGCAGCGTATTTATTATGCCGGCAGTGTTGATAGCAGTGATCAGGACACCGAAGAAGATTATCAAATGCAGGAAAATGTCCATCCGCTAATACATCAAATGAGTGATTATTAGGTATGATAATTAATATTTTTAAATGTTTTCAGTTATTGTTTTAAGTTGTAAATAATGCCAATAGCTGGCTTGCCTACTAGTTTGATATCTCAGGAATAATTCACAGATTTCTTTTTTTCCCAAAAGGGAACTTAGAAAGAAATCTTGTTTGAAGTTACATTACATTTTGTATAAAATTTATTTAATTTTTATTTTAGTAAATTTTCCATTTATTTGCTTTACATGCAAATAATAAGGAGAGCAAGACATTATTCTTATAATTTTAAAAATAATTTAACTTTATTTATTTAAAAATAATTTTCAATAATTAATTCATTTATTTTTTGTAAAAAAAATTGAAATTTTGTTTTGAGAAATATTCGCTAACTTGGCACCTTTCGCTTATCTCGAATTCGCTTGGACAGAATATGTGAAAATATTCTAGATTTGCGAATTTTAATACTGAAATGTCAGTAGCATAGCCACAAACCATTCAAATTGGCAGCTAATTGGAATTTTACATCAAAGCTCCTCTCAATTCCTTCTCAATTAAATTAAAAAAAAATTTAACAAAACCTTAAATAGTTTACCACAACCTCAAAATTATTACGAATGATACGAAATTTCTCTTGATCTATTTCTCTTCTACTATTTTTCTCTATTTTCAAACATCATTTCCAAATTGTTAGGCTAGGTTTACCAAAGATCCAAAATTCAATCCCAGTTCAGAATTACCAAAGATCCTTTTTAATTTTAAATTGTTTTACAGGGACCCCAATCATTATTCTAGTTCAGGACACAAAAGATAGTTTAATTCAAAAAAATCAGTTTTAGTTCAGGATTACCAAAGATAAGTTTAGTTCAAAAATTTCGCAGAAAACCAAAGTATTAGCTTAGCTTCATTCCAGTTAGGGAAACTAGAAAGTTTCGAAAAAAATACAAATTATTAGTCATATTCAAAATTAGCTTGAGGAATAAAACTATAGATTAGTTCAGAAATATATTATGAAAAATAGTTTATTTCCAAAATTAAATTTTAATTCAGAATCAACTTAGCTTCAAAATCATGTCGTTCTGCTGATTTCAAATCAAAACTTCAAACGCCATCTAGGACAGCCTATCGTTTAGCTTATCTTCAAACCCAGTTTTCTTGCATTCAGCGTTACCAAGCGCCATATATGGCAGTGTAATGTTTAGCTTGACTTCAAACTCACTGTTTTTTATTCAGTGTTACCAAATGCTATTTTTTGAGTTGCCAATTTAATTTTAAGGCACCAAAAATTGTTCAATATCACAAAAAAAATCAGTTCAAAATATTTTAAGAGATTATAATTAGGAAATTAAATTTCTTAAAATTATTTTTTCAGAATTTCCAAAAATATTCAAATTATTTTGCAGAAATCATTTCACTTTTAGTTTAGAAGTACTAAAAAATATATTTGTTGAGCAAGTATTTAGCAGATCAGAAACTTTTAGATTTCCATGGCATTCTAATTAGTTAAACCCAAAATTTCAAGCGCCATCTAGGACTGTCAAACATTTAGCTTGGCTTCAAACCCATTGTCTTTTATTCAGCGTTACCAAATGTTTTTTTTTTTTTTTTTGAGTTGCCAATTTAATTACATTATAATTTCAGACATCCCAAATTGCCGCCAAAAATATTTCATTTTATTTGGATATTAAATTTCTTGAATTTATTTTTTCGGTATTTCCAAAAACATGTTTTATTCAAAATTATTTTGTAGAAACCTTCTTCTCATTTCAGTTAGAGAAACCAAAGATTAGTTTAAAATAATTTCATTCTAGTTAGGGAAACCAAAGATTAGCTTAGCTTCAATTACACACATTTCAAAAATTTACCAAATATTAATTTTATTCAAAATTATTTTGAAGGAAAAATTAAAATAATTTAATTCTAGTTAGGGAAACCAAAGATTTAGCAAAGCTCACTGCTCGTTCTAGTTAGGGAATTTTATTCTTGTTAGGAAAACCAAAGAGTTGGCACAGCTTCTGCTCATTCTAGTTAGCAAATATCATTCTAGTTAGGGAAACCAAAGATATAGCATAGCTTCGAACCCAGTATTTCATTTTAGACATTGTTAATAATCAGAAAAATCTACCCAGTATCAATTCATTCTAGTTAGGGAAACCAAAGATGTAGCAAAGCTCAATGCTCCTTCTAGTTAGGGAATCTTGTTTTAGTTTAGGGAAACCAAAGATTTAGCTTAGCTTCAGATCCAGTATTTTCGTAGACCAGAAAATTATCAAAAATTTTTCTTAATCAAAATTATTTTAAAGGAAATTAAAATTATTTCATTATAGTTAGGTAAACCAAAGTTTAGCAAAGCTTCAACAACATTCTAGTTAGGGAAACCAAAGATTTAGCTTAGCTTCCGATCCAGTATTTTCATAGACGACAAAACAATTTAAAATTTCAAAAAAAAAAAAAAAAAAATATTCCAAATTATATTGAAGAAAATTCAAATTATTTCATTCTAGTTAGGGAAACCAAAGTTTAGCAAAGCTTCAAATTTCATTCTAGTTAGAGAAACCAAAGACTTAGCTTAGCCTTGAACCCAGTATTTCATTTTAGACATTATTGCCAATCAGAAAAAGGAATCTAGTATCAATCCAATTTAATTAGGGAAACCCAATATGTAGCAAAGCTCAATGCTCCATCTAGTTAGGGAATACTCATTCTAGTTAGGGAATCTCATTTTAGTTAGGGAAACCAAAGATTTAGCTTAGCTTTTAACCCAGTATTTTAATTCATAACCATAGTTAGGGAAACCAAAAATATCTTAGGTTCAAATATCATTTGAGTTAGAGAAATCAAAGTTATTTTTTATGAAATTCCAAATTAAAAAAATATATACTTCGAAAACATTTAGATTTTAAATGTTTAAAATCCAAATTAATATTGATTTGATTATTAATATTCTATATTTTTTCAAAAAGGAATTGTGAGAGAATTTATGAAAGCTACTTAATAAATATTATGCAAAATTGACTACATATTTTTGTGGAGGATATTTAAAATATTTCCTAGAGAAAAGTTAAAGGTGAACTAAGTAAGCAAATAATTTCTCAAAACATATGAAAAAAATATATTTTGTAAATTCCCTATTTTACGACATATTTAATTTATATTTTTCTATACTTGTATTATTGTAAATATTTATTTAAATCCCATTATTAAAAGCAAATAGTATTTCCTTAATTTTAATTATCTTAATTTCAATCAATTTACACTTAATTAAAAGACAACTTTAGTCATACATTAGTCACCATAAGAATAATACTAGTAATAAGTTTTATTTTACAACAACAACAAAAATACAATTATTCTTATGGCCATATGAAAACAACAACAACAAATGTCCAGTGTCTGTCTAACGTTTGTCTAGTCAAAATACACACCTATAATTTTATTTTATTTCAATATTTATTTATTTTTTTCCTCTATTCTAATGCATCCTTCACTCATGTCACCAACCATATTCATATGTATATACATATCTATATCTATATTTTTTCTAACATTCAATGTAATATAAGTTTTCATAGCTCTAGTCCATTAAAAAAATACAAAGCAAAACAACAACCAAACACACCAACAAATACTATTTTTATTATTATTACTACTATTATTGTTATATTTGTTATTTATTATATATTTATTACATTATTATCAATCAATATTTGTTTACTTATTTATTTATTGCCATAATTTTTGTAAACTTGTTATGCCAACAACATACTCAATGATATATTGTATGTATGTATGCGCTCATGTTTGTTAATAGATTTTTGTTTTAATATTATTGCAAAAAAAAATCGATTTTACGACTTATATTCTTGTTTATTTTTGTTGATTACTTTACATTGTCTGTCTAAGTTTAAGTCTGTCTAAGCCATTATAAATATCTGAAGCCAATCGGTCAAATTGCCAGACATTAATATTCTACTGTCTGTCTGTTGCATTTTTGTTCCGTTTTGTCCCGTGTGTATATCTCCTAATATGTGCCATTTATTTAAGTGTCTTTATGAATACGAATACATATATATTTAAAGTAAATTATGTAAATATTTTAAGGAAATATTTATTTAAAATAAGTAAAATAATAATCTAAATAAATAAGCATTTTTTCTAAAAAGAATTTTCTGAGTTTTTATTTTGATTTTTTTTTTTTTTTGATTTCTTTGGGTGGTTTTGGTAAATAAAAACAAGTAAAAAAGCATTAAGTCTGGCAGGACCGAAATTTGAATATCCTCCACCATAGAAATACTGACAATTTTTTGAAACGAAAACATAGGCGAACATACATATAACGACAATTCTTCCAATCGATTGTTGTAAACCAAATAGGAAATTCAGCAATTTCAATGGGGGTTTTCCTTAAATCTCAAAACCCTAAAATGTTGACATATTATATTATTAACGCATGGTACGGTGAAACATGTGTATAAAATCCTGAAAATACTCCAATTTAGAGGTCAATATTATATATGAGGCATACTAAATCGGGACCAATATTGACAACATTGTGTAGGAATTAGCAACCAAGCTAATATTTTAGTTTTGAATCCCAATACCGTCCATCACGCTAAATAATAAATAGGTTGGATGTTTTATATAGGACCTGGTCCTAAATGTGGGTCGGTACAGTTCATTTTCTAACCTCACGTTTTAGTTTTTATGTCGATATCCTCCGAGAGAAAAATTATTACAACATATGGATAAATCGACTAAATTGTTTTAGAATTCCATACTATGTGGGGTATGAACTGAAAATTTCGTCTACCGAATATTCCCCCTACTATGTGGGAATGCCAACTTTGGTGCACTATTTACCTAAAATCGGACGAACCGATTTTCAGTAAATTTAACACACATCGTTCTAGGGTTAATTCAGTACGCTGTGCCAAATTTCGTGCAAATCGAAGGATATATAGGGACTTTAGTGCACCATTTATATAAAATCGGACAAAAATATATATGGGAGCTATATCTAAATCTGAACCGATTTTTCCCAATTTCATTAGGGTTCGTTCTTGGCTCAAATAAGTGCCAAATTGCATCCAAATCGGATCACAAATGCAACCTGTACTTTGTTAATAAAAATACATGGACGGACGGGCAGCCGGACGTGCATCAATCGACTTCAAAAGTGCTTCTATGCATATTCTCAAAAGGAACCATGTGCCTATCTCGTTTCCTTTTGCCTGTTACAAACATATGCACAAAGACCTAATACCCTGTACCACAGAGTGGTGAAGGGTATAAAAAGGAGGTTATATGGGGACTACCCCTAAAATGGGGTGAATATTAATAATTTTTGGTAGTGAGATTTGTTACCATATACGACTACAAAATACCAAATTACAGTGAATTCGGTTGAAAACCGTGCTCAAGAACCCCAAAATACCGAAAATTGGAGTGTACCTTTATATGGGGGCTACCCGAAAAAAATGACCTATATTTATGATTTGTAGTGGAGAGATTTGCTACGCAAAAAGAACTCAAAGTACCAAATTTCAGCGAATTCGATAAAAAAAAAATCCGGTCAAAACCCCCCAAAAACTGAAAATTGTGAGGTATCGTTATATGGGGGCGGGCTACCAGAAAAAGTGGACCTATATTTATATTTTTTAGTGGAGAAATTTGGTATCCAAAAAGAACCCATTTTACCAAATTTCAGCGAATTCGGTTGAAAAACGCGCTCAAGAACCCCAATATCTCAATTCGTTTAGACGCTGGAGTGATTACAACAGACAGACGGACATGCTTAGATCGTCATAGAATTTTACGCTGATCAAGAATATATATACTTTATAGGGTCGAAATGATTATTTCGATGCGTTACAAACGGAAAAACAAAACTAATATACCCTCCATACTATGGTGGAGGGTATAAAAATGTATCCAAATAGCATGTTGAAGATATTTCACAATTTATTTCAAATAATAGAAAAACAGGTTGATAAACTGGGCTAAAAACTTCAATAACTGAAAATCAGTCTGAAAACGAATCCGAATTAAAGCCTCATAAAAATTTCAACACACCGAATATCTTTAGGTAAAACTTTCAAATTACCTTAAACGAGAATTTTATATCGAACGTTTTCTTCAGAAATGTTTTGCACCTACAAAGACCTTTTTATATGGGCAATATGCCATTGCATTATATGGTAGTTCGTAGTTCTTGCAGGTTGGAGAATGGGGTAGAAACTTCAAGACACCAAAAATTAAACGGGACCTTTGTATAAGGTTGTTTTAAAATATTAACCTATATTGAATAATTTTTGGAAAGAAGTTTTTTCCAAGAATCCGATATGAGTAAAACTTAATAATACTAAAATGGGCGAAACCTTTATGTGGAGGATGTATAAAAAGTCGGAGCTATATATATAAATTTTAGAAAAAACATTACCACGGAATGCCAATTTACAGTAAGGAAATGCCGCTAAACCCTATATATATGGGAGTTTTTTCTTATCATGAACTTATATTGATAATTTTCTGTATATGTGAACGTCAGCCTTCACGACAATTTTTGGTTGGATGATTTGACAGACCAAGAGAAACTGAAAAAAAATGTAGGTCGGAAAACGTGATTAAGCCCCCAGGATACCGAAAAATAATGATGTGTGCTAAGTTTCATGAAAATCGGTTCAGATTAATATATAGCTCCCATATATAGTTTCGTCCGATTTAAGGTAAATGGTGCACCAAAGTCCCTATATATATTTCGATTTGCACGAAATTCGGCATTAAGTACTGAATTAATGACTTGTGCCAATTTTCGAGAAAATCGGGTCAGATTTATATATAGCTCCCATATATATTTTTGTCCGAGTTAATGTCAATTGTGCACCAAAAACCAAAGATTGGCCGACCCGCACACAATTTTTTACAATTTGTGCTGAAGTTACTATAACTTTTCGTGTGCCAAGTTTTCTTGAAATTGGTTCAGATTTACATATAGCTCCTATATATACTTTCGTTCGATTTTAAGAAAATGGTGTACTAAAGACCCATATCTAGGCCGATTGGCAAAACGTACTAAAATTAATATAAATTAATCTCGGGCAAGTTTCCTTGAAATCGGTTCAGATTTAGGTATAGCATAGCTTCCATATATAATTTCGACCTATTCATGTTGATTGTAAACTAAATAGTCAATGGGTGCATGATTGATATTACATTTTAAACAGTGAAACATTCCAAATAGTGTGTGTAAAGTTTACTTAAAGTCTATTTAAAAAGTATGGAATAGATTGCAGAATGGCATGTGTAAGGATTGATGTTAGTCGGTTTACTTATAAATAAAGATTGCATTTTTAAGTTCGTTCAATATCATGTCAATGTTCCTTCGAAAAGACTACATCTGTAAAGATACATATGTAGAATATCCTTACTGGTTCTATATTGGTTTACCCTACACAATTATGTTGTGAAGAATATTTTAGTCCCAAAAGTTTGTAAAACAGCAAAATATTGATCAACTAGCTGAGCCTCTGTCCGTCTGTCCATTATAATTTGTACTTATATAGTTAGAGGTTAATATTTGTGGTATCAAGTGGACCAAAATCGTTATTTTTGTCTGATTCTAGCCGCTCTGTAATTTAACCGGGAAGTGGGTCTCGGAAACGAAGAGCATTGCATTCTATGGTGGTCATGTTTTCTCCATGAAGACAGGGTCTAGAGAGCACTTTGAATTCATCTCAACTATGTATGTCCAGTGGTATTTGTGTAGAAAGCCCAGACTTAATATTCTGTTCCACTCACCTCAACCTACGGTTTACTGTGGTCTATGGAATTACTCTATTGTGCTAAGATGGAACTTTTTTTCTTATATTGTGACCTATATAAAGTATAAGTATTAGGCTCTTCCAAGTTTAGAGCACCAACCAACCACACCCCTTTTTTATGGAAAAGAAGTTGGCCACAAACTGGATTTAATGCAGGCTTGGTAAAATATTACGATGTGCAATCAATGCATCAAATCAATATTTACAACTTAGTTAAAAAGTATAGACCCTGAACGAATGACCCGTGGATTCCAATCATCGTACTTGATCTGGGTTTGGTAGAAGTATATGCAAAGATTGAATCAGACATTCAATTCAACTGATATTGGATAACAAATTTATTTAAAATTTTGACAAAGATTTACCAGAAGAAGTGGTTCGATATTATCCATCTCTGAACTTGATTTATGTTTGGAAGAAATATTACGATGCCCTAAGCTTGGATGAAATATGTTACTTCCTTCGAAAGTCAGACAGATAGGCGGTCATTTGTAAATGGACTCCAAATTGTCAAATCGGATTTGGCCCAATCAGATATGTGGTGGTTGGCTAACCCTGGACTGCACAACTTCAACGTTTTGCGGATCTATATTCCGAGTCTGGGTAATATTTCTCGATATTTTCACCGATTTAGTTTGGTCGTATTTCTCTTATGTTCGGTCTCTTCTGGTAAACCTTTATTTACTGATACACCAATATATTAAGTAATGTTTTGTTTTTTGCAAAATTGTCAGGCTGAATCCCTGTAAATTGTCGGTATAGTACTTTATGGTATATGTCCCACATAACGAAAGGTCCAGCAGTTCCTTCAAAATATGTTTTTCAAGATATTCGCGTATTTTTCTCAAATTTTTCTTTCTCCGCCGTTCTCAATTGATGAGATGCTATACATTGTTTTGCGTTTGACACACGCTTTTCACGAAAACAGGTTATGTACGAATTGGTGTCGGAACACTTAACGTCGATTAAGCACCCAATCTCTAATCGGGCAAAACGCAAAGGAACTATATAGCGCGCCATCTGCCGGACGAACTTAAATTTAAATAGAAACACTTCTCCCGCCCTATAGAGCATCTACATAAAGTGAGGTCAAAATCGGTGTAGAAGTTATTGAGTTACGGTGTAAAAAAAACTAAATATTGCGCCATCTGTCGGATGAACTTAAAACTACACATACATACTTAACTTAAAATTACACGTACATACAATTTGATCAAAATCGGTGCAGTAGTTCTTGTTTTACGGTGGAAATACACAAAAAACTAAATATTTCGCCATCTGTCAGATGAACTTCAAACTACACAGAAACGCTCCTCACGCCCCAAAGAGCCTGTACATATCATTTGGTAAAAATCGGTGCAGTTATGTATGAATTGGTGTCGGAATACTTAACGTTAATTAAGCGCCCAATCTCTAATCGGGCAAAACGCAAAGAAACTATATAGCTTGCCATCTGTCAAACGATCTTCAAATTAAACAGAACCACTCCTCATCCCTCGTAGAGCTCTCACTACCGAAAACTGTAGCCGTCGCCTTAGGCCATAACAGCAAATTGATTTAAAACTGCATAGCGATCAGTGATACTTTTACGCCCTCTAGTGTAATAATGGCAATACTAAACAATATCTGAATCTCTTACTATTTAGATATAAATCCCACATTCGAGAGAATACATATAGTTATTATCAATTTAGGCCAGCAAACTTTTGGATATGATGTTAACTCCTCCAATCTAAGTCCATCTGGGGTAAATATATACTCTAAAACTGAGTTCATTTGACCCGATTAATATGGACCGATTATCGCAAAAAGTTCCATGGTCAGACCCCTTACTGCGAGTAAAATTTAGTTAAGTTCGGGTTATAATTGTGACCTATAAAGCGGACAGAAAAACGTGTGGGAAATCCGCGAACTATCGAAACTTAGGAGGAACCATTATATGGGACAAATCGCAATATTGTAAGCAATTATCAATGATATACCCATATTACACCATTGATAATTTTGTACAGCTCCAGCTTTTTTGATGTATACCCTACATTATTATGTCTAGTATAATAAAGTTCTTTACAGGGTGAGAAACATTTTATAATATAATTTCACCTGGAATTTGGTGAAATGGTGCAATTGTCATATGTTTGTAACAAGGAAAAGGAAACGAATTAGACACATTATTCCTATTGATAATAACCATAGAGTCACTTTCTGAGTCGTTTTATGCATGCCCGTCCGTCTGTCTGTCCATGCTAAAAAAGGTCGCATTTCTGATCCGAATTGAATAAAATATGTTGTCAGGGTATTATAGCTTTGTGCAGCCCCAAATGTTTGTAACGCCGCGAAATATTGGTCCTAGACCCACCTTTAAGTATACCGATCGTCATATCTCGACTAGCTGAGTCGATCTAGACATGTGTGTCCGTCCGTCCGTCCGTCTGTCCATTATAATTTATAAACACGATACAGGCCACAGTTATGGACCAATCTTCACGAAATTTTGCATGTAGGATGGGTTCTGGCCAATGAAGACCCCTATTGTTTTTGGAAAAGATCGGTTAATATTTAGGGGATGAAATGGACCAAAAACATTATTTTTGTCGGTTTTTCTGGTCGAATTTTTGCATGGAGAAGGGGATCGGGGCAGAGATTAAGCATGCATGTTTTTATAAAGATCGGTCAATATTTAGCGGGTCAAATGGACCCTGACTTTTGTGTGAAAAATGACAAAATTTGTATTCTATGGCAAATATATTTACTCCTGGAGGATGTAGACCCGAGGAGTTGATAGCATATCCAAGAGGAGTGGTTGGGCTTTAAATTGATACCAAATATAGTGATATATCTACTCAGATGTGGAAGTTACAGTCAAATATTTACAGGTGCTTACGTATTCAGATATTATTTAGTAACGCATTACCACATTAGAGGGGAAAATATCGCGCTGATGGCTTTGAAATTTTTCATGAAGTTCCAGTTATTGTCAAAAACAACGCCTACAATTTTCGGTGATGATCAGATTAAAATTTTGGACCGAAAACTTAATTTTTTGTGTGTTTTCGAGTCGAATATAGTCCGAAAATCACAACACAACCCACCGTGAAGGTAATCTGGACAAGTAATTAGAAGAACTGTACTGAATATTCGAAAAAAGTAAGGAAGAGGTGTTGTTGACCTCTAATCGGACAAGAGGGGGCAAATGTCACGAAATATTACTCAGACTCGGAATAAACATCCTCAGAAAGTTAGAGTTCGTGGTAGTTGTGTAGGGTATCGTATGGTCGGCCCCGTCCGACTATACTGCTCCGCTCACTGGTTACATTTAGGTTCTTCGGGCACCTCTTGTATATATCCAAAGCGGTGGCAGCTATATAGGTTATAAATAAGTTTAAAATTCTCTCGTCAAATGTAAATTTTGGTTTTTTGCCTAACGCGGATTTTACTTGTTTTTATTATTTTAAATATTTCGAAATATGCTGTAACTAAAATATATTACATTATCATTAACTAGTTCACTGGATTAGTTGCAAGTAAATCTTTATGTTCGAAAATTGTCCATTCAATGCAATAACAATTCATTAGAAATATTGATTAAGCATGTTTTGATTTTCATACGATTTTTGTTGTTATTGCACATACCAACAACAAATACATATATCTACTTTGTAAATGATTCGAATCATACTAAGTAACCATAGTTGAAATAATAGTCGGATCAAGTAACTAACTGAGATAAGAAATCCCCATAACAATGTTGTTGTTGTCGACGGTTTTTTCACGGTTTAGTTATTCTTGGTGGTAAGGTGGCTCTTAACGAACTTATTCGTTGAGGTGCTAACCTAAACTCATTCATTAATTCACTCAGTCGAGCAAATGAACGAACGACTAACCACCAACCGGCTGCTGCTTGATGACGCCGCACCTTAAATGTGCAATTCTTGTTGTTGTTGTTGCTGTTTTTTCTGACGAAGCTATTAGCTGATTTTAGCGTTTGTTTTTCTGTCGACTGGGTTGTTGTTTTTTTGTTTTCTTCTTAATAAATGCAACTAAAAGCCATGGAACAACCACAAAGAGCATTAATATAATAAATACCGTCCACGCAATTTATTTACTTCTTAAATACTGCAAACGAAGCAGAAGAAGAAGAAAAACTGCCAGCAAGCCAGTTACTTGACTACAGATTTAACGCAATCATCTGAAACTCCACAAAACAAAAACATAAAGCATTTAGGCATGAGGCTAGTTTTTTGTGTCGTTTCTGGTCTAGCTCTTCAGCTTCATCACTCACCCGGTTTGGTTTGTAATCGTTATCCAAACTTATTCGTATTTTGCGGTTTTTCCCCATTCGCAAAAAAGTTAATATATTTGTAAACAAAACGCCATAGGATCATTTACTGTAATTTTTTGTTTTTGTTGGTTACTTGCACCCTGTTGTTGACTGGTTTATCTTTTTTACGGTTGGCTTGAAATTTACAATTTGGTCGCCATGAATGACAGCCGCAACGCAAAAGAAGTTGGAGGTGGATATCACAACTACGGATACGCGTTAGTAAAATTCTAACGGTTAATGACAAAATGTTGACAGGTTTAATTGTAAAAATTACATAATTGTGGCATAAAATCTGTCAAATCGACAATCACTGCATTTGAAGAAGGAGTATGTATGTATGCTAGAGCGATAGGTATCGATTGTATTCATTAAAAGTATTTTTTCAAGGACCTCAACAGGCGTGGATTTATAAAAGAATTGTTTTTCAAGGACCAACAGAGGAGTGGATTTAATTAAGAATATTTTTTCAAGGAACTTTCAGGCGTGGATTTATTAAAGAATATGTTTTCAAGGACCTAAACAGGCGTGGATTTATTAAAGAATATTTTTTCAAGGACCTAAACAGGCGTGGATTTATTAACGAATATTTTTTCAAGGGCCTAAACAGGCGTGGATTTATTAAAGAATATTTTTTCAAGGACCTAAACAGGCGTGGATTTATTAAAGAATATTTTTTCAAGGACCTAAACAGGCGTGGATTTATTAAAGAATATTTTTTCAAGGACCTAAACAGGCGTGGATTTATTAAAGAATATTTTTTCAAGGACCAGCCCAGGCGAGAATTTAATAAAGAATATTTTTTCAAGGACTTACCCAGGCAAGTATTTATTAAAGAATATTTTCTTTCAAAGACCTAAACAGGCGTGGATTTATTAAAGAATATTATTCAAGGGCCAACTGAGGCGTGGATTTATTAATGAATAGTTTTTCAAGTACTTAAACAGGCGTGGATTTATTAAAGAATATTTTTTAAGGACCTAAACAGGCGAGGATGTAGCAAAGAATATTTTTTTTAACGACCTAAGCAGGCGTGGATGTAGCAAAGAATATTTTTTTTAAGACCTAAGCAGGCGTGGATTTAGTAAACAATATTTTTCAAATACCTTAACAGGCGTGGATTTATTAAAGAATATTTTTTCAAGGACTAAACAGGCGTGGATTTTTAAATAATAGTTTTTCAAGGACATAAACAGGCGTGGATTTAATAAAGAATAGCTTTTCAAGGACCTAAACAGGCGCGGATTTATAACGAATATTTTTTCACGGATATAAACAGGCGTGGATTTATTAAAGAATATTTGTTCAAGGACCAAACAGGCGTGCATTTTTTAAAGAATAGTTTTTCATGGACCAAACAGGCGTGGATTTATTAAAGAATAGTTTTTCAAGGACCTAAACAGGAGTGGATTTTTTAAAGAATAGTTTTTCAAGGACATAAACAGGCGTGGATTTTTTAAAGAATAGTTTTTCAAGGACATAAACAGGCGTGGTTTTTATTAAAGAATATTTTTTCAAGGACCTAAACAGGCGCGGATTTATTAAAGAATATTTTTTCAAGGACCTAAACAGACGTGGATTTATTAAAGAATAGTTTTTCAAGGACCTAAACAGGCGTGGGTTTATTAACGAATATTTTTTCACATTTTCTTTCAAGGACCTAAACAGGCGTGGATTTATTAAAGAACATTTTCTTTCAAGGACCTAAACAGGCGTGGATTTATTAAAGAACATTTTCTTTCAAGGACCTAAACAGGCGTGGATTTTTTAAGGAATATTTTTTCAAGGACCTGCCCAGGCGAGGATTTATTAAAGAATATTTTCTCAAGTACCCAAACAGGCATGGATTTCTTGAAGAATATTTTTTCAAGAGCCTAAGCAGGCGTGGATTTATTGAAGAATATTTTTTTCAAGGACCTAAGCAGGCGTGGATTTCTTGAAGAATATTTTTTCAAGAACCTAAGCAGGCGTGGATTTCTTGAAGAATATTTTTTCAAGAACCTAAGCAGGCGTGGATTTCTTGAAGAATATTTTTTCAAGAACCTAAGCAGGCGTGGATTTCTTGAAGAATATTTTTTCAAGAACCTAAGCAGGCGTGGATTTCTTGAAGAATATTTTTTCAAGAACTTAAGCAGGTGTGGATTTCTTGAAGAATATTTTTTCAAGGACCTAAGCAGGCGTGGATTTCTTGAAGAATATTTTTTCAAGAACCTAAGTATTAAATACAGAGATAATTTTCTAATTTCTATTTTGTATGAGTAAACGCCAAAGTGTGACCTATTTTCTGAAATTGTTTCAAAACATATTACAAATGAGTTTCTCTTGTTCTATAGAACCGTGACAAGAAAACCACCAGACAATCAACTAATGCCATATTTGTTTAGGCTTTTATTTTTTTATTTATTTATTTTTTTAAATTTACAAAATGGTAGCTAACATTTTGACAGTAGGCCTGACTTGTCAAACAAGACAGCCTCGTGTTCTGCCACACAATCTATGCATTACTTACCTTTTTGTTTATTGCCTGGAAAATAAAATGCCCAAAAACATGATAGTAGCAACACCCTCAAATTTGGCAAAATGATCTTAAATGTTAACCAATTTGAACAAAATGCATGCGTGCAGCTCAAGACACACATACTCCGCACTACACTTGACATCAATTCATGTCATAGAAATTGAAACGGTAGTCATGTCGGTGCAACAAAGCACCCAAAAAATTGGCGGGAGGTCAAAGTTTAAAATATATAATTACAAAACATCGATATGTGGTTGCTGTCAAAAACTTAATAAAAAACCTGTGCAAATTCGACAAATGTTGTCGATAGAGTATTAACAAAAATAAAAAATAAAGTAAAGATTATTACGTATTTCAGGCGTAACTAAGTTTTTGTTAATGCGTTTATAATTTACACGCTGTGTGCGTATATGTTACACTGGAATACAGATGTTATTATATACCTAAATTATCCACTCCTCAAATAGGACTCGAAAATCTATTCTTTTATAAATTCAAGTCTGTTTAGGTCCTCGAAAATCTTACCTTCTTAACTGGCTTGTGACAGAACATAAGTTCCATAAGCCGAGCTTTGAAAAGATTTCCAGGCGCGTCGGTCTTTTGCGCAGCTTTTCCAAATTGAAAGACCATTTTTGGCGATGTTGTGTTCGACTTGTTCTTACCAACGTATTCTTGGCCTTCCCCTTCTGCGTGAACAATCAGCTGGTTCGTTTTTATATGCCTTCTGGGCTGGGGCAACTCTTGGAATAGTCACCGCAGATCGGCCCATAGATCTTTCAGAGGATTTTTTTTCAAACACTCCAAGAGCTGCCTCATCTGCTTGCGTAAGTACCCATGCTCCAGATCCGTATAACAGCCGGGTAGTATCTTTGACTACCTCGAAGCTGTAGTTCTCAAGTTCCACAGTTGGTCCGAGTTTACTGGACGTCTTGTGCGTTGATACCATCAGCTTGGTCACTTTGGCAGACTCCTTCTCAATTTGTTCAAAGGTGGCTGTTACCGCTCTCAATGTTCGGCCCATTATGTCGATGTCATCGGCGTAGGCGAGTAACATGTGTGTTTGGTGTACAGAGTGTAATTTCTGTTCACTTTTGCCTCTCGTATGACCTTTTCCAGCAGGATGTTAAAAAGGTCACACGACAAACTATCGCCTTGTCTGAATCATCGTTCGGTATTAAAGACAAGTTATAGTCCGAGACCGAGAGGTCCTTACCGACTTTAACTGCTGATCTTGTGCCTGTTCAAGTTATCCAGGATTTGGCGCAGAGTGAAAGTCTGGTCAATGGTGGATTTGCCAGGTCTGAAGCCACATTGGTATGGTCCAATAATGTCATTGACCATTGGCTTCAGTCGTTCACACAGAACTCTAGATAGCACTTTTTATGCGATGGGAAGGAGACTTATTCCTCTATAGTTGACACATATCGTCTTGTCTCCTTTTTTGTGCACGGGACACAGGATGCTGAGGTTCCAATCATTGGGCATGCATTATTCTAGCCAAATTGTACTTATCAGCTGGTTCTGACCACCAGTCTTGAATAGTTCGGCTAGTAACCCATCGGCACCTTTATTATTCTTCAGCCGATTGATTGCTATTCTGACTTCATCTTGGCTAGGTGGTATACACTCTATACCGTCATCTATTATTGGTTCTGGGTTATTCACTTCACTGCTACTATTTGATAGCAAAATTCTCCTTCCAAATCCTCAGCACGCTGTCTGTATCTGTCACCAGGTTTCCTTATTTATCTCTACAGGAGGATGTGCCGGCACCAAAGCCTTCGGTTTGGTTTTTAACCGTTGATAGAATTTTCGGACTTCATTCTGACTCCTGTACATCTCGATTTGCTCACGGTCACGTTTTTCTTGCTCTTTCTTCTTTTTTCTGAAAATGCGTTCCTCCTCTCTCCTTTTCCCCCGATAGTTCTACATCACATTACGTGTTGCTACTCCGCAGGGTTGCCCTATACGCTGCGTTTTTCATATCAGTAGTATTACGACACGCTAGTTTAGTTCCTTGAAAAAACTATTCTTTATTAAATCCTCGGCTGTTTAGGTCCTTGAAAAACTACTGTTTAATTAATCCACGCCTGTTTAGGTCCTCGGAAAACTATTCTTTAATAAAACCACGCCCGTTTAGGTCCTTGAAGAAATATTCTTTAATAAAACCACGCCTGTTTAGGTCCTTGAAAAAATATTCTTTAATAAATCCACGCCTGTTTAGGTCCTTGAAAAAAATATTCTTTAATAAATCCACGCCTGTTTAGGTCCTTGAAATAATATTCTTAAAAAAATCCACACCTGTTTAGGTCCATGAAAAAATATTCTTTAATAAAACCACGCATGTTTAGGTCCTTGAAAAAATATTCTTTAATAAATCCACGCCTGTTTAGTCCATGAAAAAATATTCTTTAATAAATCCACGCCTGTTTAGTCCATGAAAAAATATTCTTTAATAAATCCACGCCTGTTGAAGCCTTTGAAAAAATATTCTTAAAAAAATCCACACCTTGGATAAGCCTTGAAAAAATAATCTTTAAAAAATCCACGCCTCTGTTGAAGCCTTTGAAAAAATATTCTTTAAAAAATCCACGCCTCCGACTGTCCATGAAAAAATATTCTTTAATAAAACCACACCTGTTTAGGTCCATGAAAAAATATTCTTTAATAAAACCACGCCTGTTTAGGTCCTTGAAAAAATATTCTTTAATAAAACCACGACTGTATAGGTCCATGAAAAAATATTCTTTGATAAAACCACGCCTGTTTAGGTCCTTGAAAAAATATTCTTTAATAAATCCACGCCTATGTTTGTCCTTGAAATAATATTCTTTAAAAAATCCACACCTGTTTAGGTCCTTGAAAAAATATTCTTTAATAAAACCACGCCTGTTTAGGTCCATGAAAAAATATTCTTTAATAAAACCACGCCTGTTTAGGTCCTTGAAAAAATATTCTTTAATAAATCCACGCCTGTTTTTGTCCTTGAAATAATACTCTTTAAAAAATCCACACCTGTTTAGGTCCTTGAAAAAATATTCTTTAATAAATCCACGCCTATTTTTGTCCTTGAAATAATATTCTTTAAAAAATCCACGCCTGTTTAGGTCCTTGAAAAAATATTTCTTAATAAATCCACGCCTGTTTAGGTCCTTGAAAAAATATTCTTTAATAAATCCACGCCTGTTTAGGTCCTTGAAAAAATATTCTTTAATAAAACCACGCCTTTTTAGGTCCTTGAAAAAATATTCTTTAATAAATCCACGCCTGTTTAGGTCCTTGAAAAAATATGCTTTAGTCCCAAAGGATAATTTTTGCAGACTAGTGTAATTAAAATGTAATTTTCAATAGATTTCATGCATAGATTTAGTAAAGATTTGAATTTGATTTTGAATTGTTGTTATTGTGTTTTTATTCCATTTTTTACACCTTGGGATTAATATCTTAAAAATGAAGATAAAAAACAGTTGAATGAACTTGACTTAGAGTTATTGTGGTTCATTTAATTTGCTCGTGTTGTTTTGTTGCTGTTGTTCTGGTCGCGGTGTTTTTTTTCGGAATTGTGTTTTGCAGTTGTTGACCATTGTCCAAGTACTTGTTATTGTCGGTGGGCTGTTTTCAATGGATATTTTTAGGTTAATTGGCAATTTTTGGCAGGTTTCATTTTTTGTTCGTTTTTTAGACTAGACGTTTCATTTCGGCATTTCTGTTTCTTATTTTTTTCACCCGAAAAAAAAAATAAAACCAAAAAAAGCTTCCACGCCCAGTTATTGTTCTTTTCCTTCTGAATAAATAAAAAGACTGTTTTTTTCACGTCTACTCCCTCTCCAAAACATGGCAAAAATGAGCTGTAAAACCGCAAAACCTGGTCCGATTTAAACTTAATCATTGCCGTTGTGTGTGTTGTCTGGGTGATCATTTCAAAATCTGGTGTCTAAATTTAGTTCATTCTTGTCCATTTGGCGCTTTAGTCTTGTAAAATTGTATTTTAAAATTCATTTTTCTTAATCATTTCGGTATCACTTGGCCGAAACAAACCAAGGACTAGACTTTTAATTTTATTTTTTTGTACGCATTTCCCTCGGAAAATCGGAAAATGCAGCTGCTACAGTAAAACTGAACTGAAACTCCAACTCAGATGTGGTCCCTGGCAATCGTTTTGCTGTACTTCACATCACTTCGATATCGCCAAACATGTTCAATAGATTAGTATGTTTGTTAATTTTTATAGGTTGCTGGTGTGTGTGGCATATAGACGGGTGGCCAGGACAATCAGTGTCTGAACTTTGTTGTAGCGCGTAAATCGTTACTTAATTATAGAGTGGTGTTGAAAATGCCATTTACTTCTTTGTTGTTGTTGGTTTTTTTTGCATTGCCAGCTTACTGGGGTTTTGCCATTGATTAGACAGACGCAAAAATTAATTTTATACTTTTGTTCGTGCAAAGGGGGATTGCGAACCAAAATCAATGCATGTTAATAATTAATTTCAATTAATTTCCGTCAAAAAATGCCCATATTATCAGTTGATTGCTATAATTAATGTAATCATTAATGTTAACGTTGAAATGTAAGGCAATATTTTATTCTATCTGCTGGCGTGACATTTTGCAACTGAAAATATAATATTCTATGATGATATCATCTACAAAAAATACTTAAGGATGTGGAAAAATAAATTTAAATAGAATAAATCAAAATACGGAAAAGTATAACTTTGGTCACCATTGGAAAAACTGTGGATTGTTGGTTCACAATTTTTCTTAAATCGGTTCAACATATATGTATATGAAGGCTATATCTAATTCTAAACTGATAATCTAAACCTGAACCAAATTTAACCAAATAGGGTCCAATAAATTTCATACAATTCGGATCATGTTCGTGACCTGTACTTTATTTGCAAAAATTTCTAGAATATATCTTATTATACTGTTGCCTGGCGCCATCTGATATTTTCATTGTAAAGTTGTACCATAAACCTACTCAGAACGAGGTCGTGAAATAAAAACCACCGTTGTGCAACATTGATGCTACAAACTGATAACGTATAGAAGTAATGATAGGTATTTCTTCCTTGCCATTCGATATAGCATGATTGCACCTAGCGGTAAAAAAATTGTTCCTGTTTGATCCAGCACAATTTGGAAAATCGGATAGGAACTTCAAGATACCGAAAATAAAACATTTGTATGGCATTTGTATGGGAGATATTTTAAAATATTTACCTTCATTGAATATTTTCTAAAAAAAAGTTTTTAATCACCAGGAATATATGTCAAATTATAGCCAATCTATAAGAAAATTCGATTAAACAAGTTATAATACCAATGATAGAATAAGACCATAATGTGGGGCCTATATCAAAACTTGGACAATTTGCCACAACAACATACCGGAATGCCAAATTACAACCCCTACAAGGATAAAATGGTCTATGGGAGCAACCCGAACCTTGGGAGAGGTAGGGAGATTTTGTACCCAGTGAGAACCCATAATACCGAACGTCTCATAAAATTTCAAGTGAAAATCCCAACAACTCTTGGCGATAAGTCAAAAACTAATAATCTAGTCGATTTCAAATTTTAACAGGTTATTCTGTACATACTTAGCTATCTTATAAAATGTAATGGGTCAATATCTTTCATATTTTCTAATTTAGTTTGTGGTCAAAAATAGGGAATTTTCCTGGTTTATGCCAGAGAAAACATGTACTCTTTGGAATGCTGCTGAAATTTTGGTGCCCAAAAAAGAAGGTCTTTTTTTAGAAACAAACAAAAAACCAGTAAGGAAAGTTCAAATGTAGGACGGGGTCGATTCCACCAAAACTTCGCAGACATCAATGTGGACCTAATTAAGTTCTGTGTGCAAATTAATGTTGTCCCAATCTGGCCAATATTGGGAATATGGTGCTCCATTTATATTAAATCGGACGAAACTATATATGGGAGCTATATCTAAATCTGAGCCGATTTCAACAAAACTTGTTATATCTGTGCAAAATTTTGTCCCGATCGGGCCAATATTGGCAGTATGGTGCTCCATTTACATAAGAGCTACATTTAAATTTAAACCGAATCCAAAAAAAAAAACTTCGCGTACGTCAATCTGGACCTAATTCAGTACGCTGTGCTGACACAGAGTACTGTGGTACAGGGTATTATGTCGTTGTGCATATGTTTGTAACAGGCAAAATAATCGAGATAGACCCATGTGAATATGCATAGTATCACTTTCGGAGTCGATTTATGCATTTCCGTCCACGTATTTATGTTAACAAAGTACAGGTCGCATTTATGATCCGATTTGGATGAAATTTGGCACAGGCCACTTAATTGGCCCAAGGACGAACCCTATTGGAGAAAATCGGTTCAGATTTAGATATAGCTCCCATATATATTTTCGTCCCATTTTAACTTATTGATACATCAAACTCCCAATGGTGGACCGATTGAGACAAAATTTTGCACAGAGTATTGAATTAGGTCTAGATAGTTATATGCCAAGGTTTGTTGAAATCGGTTCAGATTTAGATATAGCTCCGATATATAGAGTTTCGTCCGATTTAATGTAAATACTGCCCCAAACTCCCAATAGTGGTCCGACTAAAGCAACATTTTGCACAGAGTACTGAATTAGGTCCCGAATGATGTATGAGAAATTTTGTTGGAATCGGTTCAGATTTATATCTAAACATGCTATATACAGTTTCGTCCGATTTTTTGTAAATGGAGCAACATACTACCAATATTTATCCGATTGAGACAAAATTTTGCACAGCGTACTAAATTAGGTCATGATTAATGAATGCGAAGTTTTGTTGAAATCGGTTCAGATTTAGATATAGCTTCCATGTATAGTTTCGTCCGATTTAAAGTAAATTGTGCACCAAACTCCCAATATTGGTCCGATTGAAGCAAAATTTTGCACAGTATACTGATGTATGCGAAATTTATATATCTACAGTATATTGTAGATATTAACATGTCTTGCATGTACCCATAGTGGTGAAGGGTATCATATAGTCGGCCCCGTCCGACTTTTGAACTTTTCTTACCGGTTTTTATATGGGTCCATGTTTGATGGCGCACTATATACTATATTTTGAAGATTTAAGAGGTATTCTCCACTGAAGCGGCTTTAATTTGACATTTTGGGTTATTAAAGTTTGTAATGACGCTCTTGTAAATTAATATTAAAAAAGGTATGATTATTTTTCATAAACATACAAAAATAATAGCAAGACTGTACTTGAATGTACATGATATTTCATAAGGTAAACAAACAGAATAGGCAATGATGTAATAATGATCATTAAACACGATCAGCGAAACATCATTATTGAACGGTATGCCAACTGCTTGATTTACATATGTACAGCACTACATTACATACTTATACTCGTTATCTGTTTCTCCTGTTTTCATTTTATTCATTCTGTTTATTCTGTCCAACGTTTACCACAGAACATTCTTTCTTTTAAATATTTCTGAATATTTCATATTACAATATTTCGTACAATAAAAAAATAGTTTAAATAAAAAGGAAAACATTATATATGGCTAATATATGAATAATATGAAGTGTTTACAGTTTGAAAATCAGTGCAAATTTTTTTAAGAAGAAATTTTGTTTTGAGGAACGATAAAAGTGTCATCGATAATATTTTAATGTTCTTCTTTCAACTCCATGTTAGCAGACTATATCATAAAGCAGCATCATAGCTTACCTCATTCAATTTTGCACTCACAAAAATTCTTTTCAATTGATATTCCTAACTGAGCACATCGTGGTAATTTTCCATAAGCCAATAGAATACAGTGAAATTTTCAAAGTGACTTAAACTTTTTTGGTTAATACAAAATTCGAGTGTTCCTGTTTTTGGCTTGGATTTTTTTCAAAACAATCACCATAATTTTTATCATTTTGGTCAGCCCATTGCAGGTAATAAAAATTTGTGCAAAATACCCATCATTTCGTGTTATTTAGCAGTCAATTTTTTTCTCCTAGGCTGTCCAAGT
>NW_026881374.1:0-35577 GCF_032173495.1 Musca vetustissima | reverse complement strand
TCAACCCACCAGACATGGAAAATAAGGATTCTTATACAAAGAGAGAAGTACTTTCAACGATCGCGAAATTATTCGATCCCTGTGGTTGGCTCGCACCTATTGTAGTTGTAGCGAAGTTAGTCATGCAACAAGTATGGCTAGATAAGATAACCTGGGATGATATCCTAAAACCCCTCACAATGCTAAATTGGAAAAACTTCGTCAAAAATAGTTGCGAGATAGAACACTTGAAAATACCAAGATGGATTCATTTCTCACCAGACTCAAATATCGAGATACATGGATTTTGCGACGCCTCAGAAAGTGCCTACGCAGCCGCCTTGTACATTAGAGTTGAAAAATCGAATAAAGAGATTGAAACTTTTTTGCTAACAGCTAAAACGAGAGTTGCACCTATTAAGAAAATCTCCCTTCCGAGGCTGGAGTTATGCGGAGCCGTTTTACTGTCAAAGTTGACCCATACAATCTTAAAGAGCCTTCAAATCTCAAACTTTTCCACCCACTATTGGACAGACTCTACGATAGTCCTGGCGTGGCTCAAAAAACCTCCGTGTCATTGGTCAACTTTTGTAGGAAATAGAATATCTGAGATTTTAGACAATGTGGGGAATGAAAGTTGGAATCACATCGACTCAGAGGATAACCCAGCAGACATAGCTAGTCGCGGTTGCTCACCCAATGAATTGAATAGTCACCAGCTGTGGTGGCATGGCCCGCAATGGTTAAAATTACCGAAAGCCAGGTGGCCACTAAAGGAAGTTAATGAAGAAACTAATCTAGAAGCAAAAACTGTAAAAATTCTGGCGATTAACATCGATGAAGATCCCTTGCAGAATTTTTCCTCTCTATCAAAACTTTATCGCACATATGCATATGCTTTGAGATTTTGGCGGAATGCCGGTGGAAATAGGCGACATCATCAAGTTTCTTCGTTGGAGCTTACCGCAGAGGAGATTCAAAACGGAAAACGAGCCGCTATTATACGAACCCAGAAATTCTATTTTCCCGATGAGTACGACATATTACAAAAGCGGGCTCGAATATCACCAAACAGTTCTCTGCTGACTTTAAACCCTTTTCTAGATACAAAAGGCATTTTGCGCGCAAATGGTAGACTCGTACAATCGCCGGCACTAACCTACAATGAGCGTCATCCTATTATTCTACCATATAATGCGAAGTTGGCTCAGTTGCTTACCATGTTATCACGGCCATTTACCACAACAGGGGTCGATTTCGCTGGACCATTCAACATAAAAAACTTTACTGGAAGAGCTTGTTTGATCACCAAAGGATATGTGTGCGTCTTCGTTTGTTTCGCTACCAAGGCTATACACTTGGAAGCAACTAGCGATTTATCAACTCAGTCGTTCCTAGCAGCATTCTCTCGATTTATTGGTCGACGAGGATGCCCATCATGCATATACTCGGATAATGGGACTAACTTCGTTGGAGCCGCAGAAATCTTGAAAAAGGATAGACTCAATTTTCTAAAAACATTACAAAATTCGGTTATCCACCAAAATATACAACATAATCTCGCTTGGAAATTCATTCCTCCTGGCGCTCCACATATTGGCGGCCTCTGGGAGGCAGGTGTGAAATCCTTTAAAACTCATTTGCGCAAATCTGTTCCGAAAATGAACTTCACTTTTGAGGAACTTTGTACTATTTTAATACGCATTGAAGCATGCCTGAATTCCAGACCCCTCAGTCCTGCTAGTGAGGACCCTAACGATCTATCCCCATTAACACCGGGTCACTTTTTGATTGGCTCGCCAATTCTTGCTCCACCTGAACCTGATTTGTCAGACAGCGATATAAACTTTGCTAACCGTTGGAAACGACTCAAGATTATTTCCCAAAATTTTTGCCAGAGATGGAAGTTAGAGTATCTTAGGGAATTACACCGTAGAACTAAATGGAAATATCAGAAGGACAATTTAAAACAAGGAGATTTGATAGTCATTAAAGACGACCGACTGCCTCCCAATGAGTGGAAACTGGGAAGAATAGAGAAAACATACCAGGGGGTAGACACCAATGTTAGAGTGGTAGATATCCGTACTACTGGAGGAACAGTGACTCGACCCATAACAAAAGTCGTCAAATTATTTTCTGACTAACTAGTCAGACCCCTTATTTGCAGAAATCTTGGTACTCGCCTCTCCCTCTTTTCAGATATGGCAGCCTATTTGGAAGAACCCAACATGGAAGTTAACCACCGAGCCCCAAGACCAGCCCAACCACGATCCCGTTCACCGAATCGCCAACACCAGCCTTCAAGAAGCCGGTCTTCGTATCGCCCCCATCGCAGTGATCGCCAAGAACATCCCAGCTATTGGCAGCGAGCCTGCGGTCTTTGCCAGGAGGACCATGCCATCAGCTCATGTCGAAGATTCCTGAGCCTCTCACCCCAACAACGTTACGAGACTGTAGAGAGACGGAGCTACTGCAGAAATTGTTTAGCCAGGAGCCATTTGGCGCCAGACTGCTCATCCCTCGCAACCTGTCGCAAATGTAACGTCCGACATCACACGCTCCTTCACGATGCCCCACAGATAGAGGACCCCCAGCCACCTATGCTTGATGTGATTACCAAGTTTACCTGGGATTTGGTTTTCGTACCTACGGCTATGGTACGTGTGATGGGCACTGGCATGGAGACGTATGCCACCCTCAGATCCCTAATAAACCAAGCATCAGTGATGTCCAGGATATCATACTCGTCCTTTAGAAGACTTGGTTTGAGATCCTTCCTGCACAAGGAGCGCAGATTTACAACCTTTAAAATCATGGGGCGAAACACTAACGATACGTGGGCTTTAAAGGTGAATGCTCTCATCACGAATGAGCTCCCTTACCGGCCGTATGATGACCCCATTATCGAAGACCCAGCCCATGATATTCCTAGCAACCGACTGGCTGATGTGGACCCCAGAGGCAATACTCCAATAGAAATTGAGCTTGGTGGCGATACTTACTCAGCATTAAGGCGTGAAGGTAGATTATTTACTGGTCTTGGGGACGTCTATGCCTACGAGACTGCGGTGGGCTTTGTGCACATGCCAAGAGCTTGAGCGGAGATTTAAACACTGTGTCACTGTGGGGGGGAGAATGTATGGTCTCGGACCATATTCTTTAAAAAATATCAAGGGAAAACTTTTGTTCCCCACTGTTCCGTTTACCGAAAGTATGTTTTCTGGTTAGCGGTTTGCAACGGTGTATATATGTACACATAATATACATACATACATCAGCAACTGCTCTCATTACTTCTCGTTGCCTTCCAATATATTGGAAAACATAAGCAGGGCTTATAAGCGATTGTTGCAACGAAGTAAGTCTAGTCTTTTACCGGTGTTCTAAGCGTCCGTTCTCCCCGCAGTGACAAAATACAAACAATAATTAAACCACACAAATTCAAAAAACACAAATTGTTAAAACCATACAAAACACACAAATTGTTAAAAACATACAAAACACAAATATTGTTAAAAACACACAAAACACAAATTGTTAAAACCATACAAAACACACAAATTGTTAAAAACATACAAAACACACAAATTGTTAAAAACATACAAAACACAAATATTGTTAAAAACACACAAAACACAAATTGTTAAAAACACACAAAACGCAAATTGTTAAAAACATAAATTGAACAAACACCCAAGTTGTTAAAACACATACACACATACAATTACACAACATTACTGAATTACATATACTTACCTTGTGATTAAAAACATAAATAATATAAATAATTAAAAAAGGTTAAAATCCTTATATATATATTTTTTTGCACACCCCTCGTTGGCCTAAAATTTATGTTAACCTAAAACTAAACCTAAAAGAAATTGCACGTACCCCCCTTGAATTACAACATTACAATCCATTGTACATACCCCCCTTGAATTACAACATTACAATCCATTGTACATACCCCCTTGAATTACAACATTACCTATAACCTATTGTACATACCACATTGAATTACATCAACAACAAATACACTACATAAAAATTAAAAATAACACTTGTTATTATTAAAGGGAAAAAGGTATGTCAATAAACAGACTCCCTTCAGCTCGTCTATAGAATAGACTCCCTTCAGCTCGTCTATAGAATAGAGTGAAAAATACTTCCATACAAAAATGTTCCCTAGGCTTCAGCTGGTCTATACAAACTCCCCAGAAAAGTAAAGGCAGTAAAGTATAAGCAGCGAGCTTATCTAGGAACATTTTCTGTCATTTTGCTTCCCAAAATGCAGTTCATCTATAAAATCTCCCGGCTATACTTTATGTCCTTCAGCTAGACTATTAAACTCCCTGGTCCTCATATACTCTATAATAGCTCATTAGCTTTCAGCTCGCCTATGAAGAATACGTGACCGTCAAACAATTTCTGCACTTCAGCTAATCTATAAAGTTTCCCTGACCTTTAGGTCGTCTATAATAACTATCTTGTCTTCAGGTCATCAGTAAAAACCGACGGGCCTTCAGCTCGTCTATGAAGACTTCTTAAAGGCACTCGCTGAACCTCTGCTCCTTGGTCTTCAGGCCGTCTATAAAGACTCCATAGAGTGCAGTTCGTCTTTGAAGACTCCCTGGCATTCACGTCTATATGGCTCTTTGGTCTTCAGTCTGCTCTGTAGAGCATTTTAGGATTCACTTTAGCTTGTTTATAAAGACTTCCGGACCAGCAGACTATCTGATGGAGACCTTCAGTCTTTTTTCCTTCCATGAAGACTTTAAGCTTTGACCTTCAGATCGACAGTAAATTCTTTCTAGACTTCAGCTCGTGTATAAAGTTTTCTTGACCTTCATTTCACCTCCCTGGAAATCGGGTCATTTGTAGGGACTCCTTGACATTCAGCTCATCTATAATGACTCCATGGCCTTTAGCTTGTATGTATAGACTAAACTTGTCTTCATTTCGTCTATATAGGTGTTCTATCCCTCATCTTATCAATAAAGCCCCTCTATTTTCAGAAGTCAAAATAAATCTCCATTATTGATCTATGGTTCATTGAATTCATTATGCATTCATTATTACAATGAACACTAATTGCACAATAGTCCCAATACCAATACAAATCGATGAATACAATTTTTTTCTTGTATATAAGTCCGTCTGACTGTGTGTGTGTGTTTTTTCCAATTTATTTTTCTGTGATGCATTGCGAATTTCAATGCCTATTTATACATTTTACATGTATGTATATTTTTCTTTCCTTACATCTTAACCAATTTCATTTGCATCATCGACACTGACAGGAATATGAATATCTTTTAACCACAATTAAATATTTCCAACAAAAACTACGACGACGGCAGAACGCAATATTAACGAATTATTTATTATTTTTCTTGTTTGTTGCCTCCTTCTGAATGGCTAAAAATAAATATAAGAAATATGGAAGTGTATTTGTCTCACCGTGTATATATGTGTGTGCGAGCCGACTGTGGTTGCCCCTTAAGTGATTTAAATAATATATCCTGCACTATAATCATCATTTGTCTGAGTTTTGGTTTTTCTCTCGCCACGGTTAAAAATGCTATGATTAATAAGATCCTTTTAATGAAAATAGCAACTGTTATGGTTAACTGTAAAAGTGCTAACATCAATATTTTTGTTATTCACAAACACACATAGCACTAACATAGATACACAAACACACAGAAATATAAAAGAGGGAGTTAAAGAAAAAGAATGTTTGTAGCAAGCATACTCTGTGACTGCTCTCTTTGGTTTATAAGTGTGTTCTCTTTATTCAGCAAAAAGCTTTTCCAGCAAAGAGTAGCATTTCAATTCCTCACCTTTTGAAGCTTTTGGTGTGTGTGCTCGGAACTTTCTCCACTGTGCCTTGCTTAAATTGCTTGTTGTGTTTAAGTGGTCGTTTATTGTTGTTCCCGTGATGGATCCTTAATGTTTGGGGAGACTGTTGGCAAAACGAAATATTTTATTTTTTTGTGAATCAACATTTCGTTAGAGGTTGTCATAAATATAAATATTCGTACGTAGTTATCTATTATCGATTGTATATTAGAGGGGCTCGATTGTGTGTTAACATATTTATAGAACATTTGTATTAAATTATCTGATAAGATTTGATGTTGATAGCTGGTAAAAGTTTAATTGTAACATGTTATAAAAAATCGATTATATGATCCCTAAACCAATCTGAAAACACCAACATTTGATGCGTAAAACATAATATTTGTAGAGATTTTTTTTATAAATCACCCCTTTCTGTATGTGTCAAATTGTTACAAGCACTATATATATATGTATAAACAATAAAATACAATTACCTTCGGTTGGTTTATTAATACTTCCTTCAGAAAAGACTTCCTTCAGCCGGTCTATGGAAAAGACTCCCTTCAGTCGGTCTATAGAAAAGAGAGCTGAAGGTTCGTCTACAGAAAAGACTCCCTTCAGCTCGTCTATAAAGTCTCCCTATATAAAGAATCCTTGAATACAAAAACTTTTTTTATGGAAAGTACTCCCATCAGTCGGTCTATAGAAAACACTCAATTCATCTCATCGATAAAGTCTCCCTTCAGCTCGTCTATAGAAAAGACAGCCTTCAGCTCGTCTATAGAAAAGACAGCCTTCAGCTCGTCGATTAAGACTCCCATATATAATCCTTTGCTACTTTGCTACAAAAAACCTCAAGGTCTTTATAAAAAAAATCGACTCTGCCTATAAAATTTTCGTCTTTACTCAATTCCTGATGTTATCATCAATTACTGGATTTACCTCATCTATAATGACTCTTATATAGTCATCTATAATGACTCTTATATAAAGATTCAGTTTTCGTCGTTAAAGACAACTCTGACTTCGAACTTCCACCTTCATTCCTTGTATAAATTCCAGTCTGTATTTAAACGCCTCGATTGAAGTTGCCTCTAAATACTTCGCCATTTCAAAGCTCGTCCATTAACACTTTTTTTACCTTTCGAATATATCCTTATTCTTGGCCTTCATTTTTTTCACAACAGAATTTTTTCCATATGACTTAAAAATTTGTTCCATAGTAAATTGGGCTTGAGCACAATTTTGAGTTTTATATCTTATTTTGACATTTGTAAATCGACAACGAGTTATCTGAAATGGATTTGGACCAATAAAATTTGGGATCTGAGACCAATATTTGTATGAGGTATATTTTTACCGTAGTCATTATTCATATAGCTGAAGGTGTAAAAAAAAAACAGTAAGGAAACTGGTCGAAAGTCTACCGGACAAACATTTAGTTGTTGCTGTAACATTTTGATAAGTTTTTTATTTATTAAATTATATTTAATAATATAAATAAATAAAATATAAATAAATAAATAAAAATATTATTTAAATTGAATTGACTTTCACAAAACTTAACACTAACCATGGTAGTTTCATGTCGGTAACCCCATGCGCAGGCACATTCTCCTGAAGAGATGAAGATGGATACCTGGTGACAGAAACAGATAGCGTGTTGAGGATCTGGAAGGAGCATTTTGATAAGTTTTTGGTATCAAATAATGGCGTTGAAGATAATACCTCAGAACCAATAAGAGATGACGGTATAGCGTGTATACCACCTAGCCAAGATGAGGCCAGAGTAGCAAATAATCGGCTGAAGAACAATAAAGCAGCAGGTGCCGATCGATTTCCAGGCGAACTATTCAAGATCGGTGTTCAGATGCTGGCCAGGAGCATGCACCAGCTGATTAGTGCAAGTTGACTAGACGAATGCATGTCCAATGATTGGAATATCAGCATCCTGTGTCCTGTGCACAAAAAATTTCGTGCACGATATGTGCCAACCATAGAGGAATAAGTCACTTCCCCATTGCATATAAAGTGCTACCCAGCATTTTGTGCTGTGTGAACGACTGAAGCCAATGGTCAATAACATTATTGAACCATACCAATGCGGCTTCAACACTGGCAAATCCACCATTGACCAGATTTTCACTCTGCACCAAATCCTGGAAAAGACCCACTAAAAATACATCGACACATTCCACCTATTCGTCGACTATAAAGTCGCATTCGACAACCCTTATCCGTTCAGAGGTGTTCAATGTCATTTCTGCGTTAGGTATCCCTGGAAAATTAATACGGCTATGCAGGATAACTTTAACTGACACAAGATCAGCAGTTAAAGTCGAAAAGGGCCTTTTGGAGCCCTTCAATACCGAACTAGGATTCAGAAAAGGTGACAGTTTGTCGTGTGACCTGTTTAACATCCTACGAGATGCAAATGACATAATGGGTCGAACATTGCGAGCGGTAACATCCACCTTTGAACGAATTGAGAGGGAGTCTGCCAAAGTGGGACTGGCAGTAAATGGCGAGAATACCAAGCTGATGGTATCAACGCGCAAGATGTCCAGCAGACTCGGACGAGCTGTGGAACTTGAAAACTACAGTTTCGAGTTAGTGAACGATTTTACCGCCATAAACAAAACCAATAACATCAGCTTTGAAATCCGGAGGAGAACAGTGTTGGCCAACAGATGCTACTATGGTCTGAGTAAGCAACTCAAAAGCAAGGCCACCTCTCGCCAGACCAAACTCACACTCTACAAGACGCTGATATTACCCGTGCTGTTGAGAGGGAGTCTTCAAGTGTTTGAGAGAAAATATCTCCGGAAGATCTATGGGCCGCTCTGCGTCGATGGTGAATATCGCCGTCGAATGAACCACGAGCTATACCATCTATTCTCGGACATCGGCATAGTCAGACGTATCGAGCTGCAGCGACTACTTTGGCTGGGCAATCTTGTGTGAATGGATGAAGATGCCCCAGCTCAAAAGGTATATAAAAGCTAGCCAAGTGATGGCTCACGCAGAAGGGGAAGGCTTCGAGTCCGATGGAAAGATCAACTACAAGACAACATCTCGGAAAATGGTCTTTCAAATTGGATGGGATGCGCACAAGACCGACGCGGCTGGAAGTCTATTTTTAAGCTCTGATTATGGAACAACCGTTCTGTCACAAACCAGCTAAGTAAATAAGTAAGACTTCGAACTTCCGCCTTCATACCTTGTCTATGATTCGGTCAGTTTTTATACGCCTCGGTTGAGGCAACTGCCTCTAAATACTTGGACATTTCAAAGCTCGTCCATAAACACTTTTCTTGTCTTCAGAATATATTCATATTCCTGGCCTTCAGTTCAGGGTTTGACATTTTCAATAAATCAATAATTTTTCAGAGCAGATTTTTCTTGTAGTGGCGTTCATGGGAACCACGATAGGTTTGGTAAAATATTAAGGTGGATCAAAATGGTTACTCGATTCAAATTCAAATTATGTATTATAATTTCCAATCGTTTAATATTGTCCCAGAGGTAGTATACTGATGGCTCCCAGAGGTACAGAGTTTGAAAGAAATTGGATATTCCGTTCGTTTCATACGAGATTTAATATTATTTTAGATTTTGTAAAGTTTAGTCTAAATTGGATAGTTCGTTTACAAAATATTATCAAATTAAAAAAAATTAAAGCAAAATGTTGTGTGGGAGGTAAACTATTACGATGTGCAAAGTTTGTATGAAGCCAGATCGACACCAAATTTTCTGAAGCGGATTTGGTCCAAAGAAAAATGGGGTCTACAACCAATATTTCGATGAGACACATGTTCACCATATCAATGTGTATATATCCTCATTAGCAGGGACGTACGCAGGGGGGCGGCCTTGGGGGCCCGCCCCCCCCCCCCCCGAAATGAATTGTTTTCACAGTAAATTTATGTTTGCAACAGCGATTTTTTTCATTTTGTGCTACATACCAAAAAATTGACCTATACCGACATTTCTACAAACCGATTATGTAAACAATAATTTTTAATAGAAAATTATACCCTCAGCCTTATGGCTAATTAGTGTGTATACACTTTCACACGGTGAAAATGTGCCTCATCGAAATATTGGTTCTGGACCCCATGTTTCTTTGGACCAAATCCGTTTCAGAAAAATTTGATTTCATCCCATCTTATTATGTCTTCCAAATTTAGTTCAAGTCCGAATTTGGGGAATATCGGTCCATGCCTTCTGGTACCTCCCACACAGGGGCTACGGCTAATCCTAAATGCAGGCTATAGTTCACATATAGTTCATTATCGAACCGCACGTTCTAGTTTTTTATCTCGATATCCTTCGCAGGTGAAATGATTACAACAGAGTGTTAGAACCAAACCCAAAACGCGAAAAAATCAGATAATTATATTAATATAAAAATTTGGCTTATATGGGGTTGACTATTAATAATTTTTGGAAGGGAGATTTGTTTCCATATGCCAAATTTCAGTGATTTCGGTTGACAAACGCGCTCATGAACCTCAAAATGCCGAAATTTGGGGGTACCTTTGTATGGGGGCTACCAAAAAAAATTGACTTTTAATTACAATTTTTAGTGGAGATATTTGGTACCCAATAATAACCCAATATACTAAATTTCAGCGAATTCGGTTGAAAAACGCGATCAAGAACCCCAAAATACCGAAATTTTGGAGTACCCTTATATGGGAGCTACCAGAAAAAATAGACTTATATTTATATTTTTTTGTGGAATGATTTGGAACCTATTAAGAACTCGAGACATTTAATACCCAATAAGAACCCAATGTACCAAATTTCAGCGAATTCGGTTGAAAAATGCGCTCAAGAACCCCAAAATACCGAAAATTCTGGGGTACCCTTATATGGGAGCTATGCGTAAACGTTGACCGATATATTCCATCTTCGAACTTGACCTGCCTGCAGACAAAAGACAACCCTATGCAAAATTTCAGCACCCTATCTCAATTCTTTCGGAAGATAGCGTGATTACAACAGGCGGACAGACGGACGGACATGGCTAGATCGGCTTAGAATTTTACTCTGATCAAGAATATATATATGGGAAATTACAAAATTCTTTTAAAATTCCATTAAAAAAATTTTGAAAATTTTTTTTGCGAGCACATTTATGATTTTTGGTACATAGGTTAAGAAAAATATGCTGATTCGAAATCTGTTCGCGTTCACAAATTCGGATGCTGCGCACAAAAGTTATAGCGGTTTTAAATCTTGTATTTCAAATATAAATTAAATGGATTCCTATTCGTTGTAATTCGCGAATTTCTTCACAAATGTTTAAACACAATTGTTTTCTTTGCATACTAGTCAAATCACACTGAAATACGGTTTAATAGTCGGGAAAAACAAATAGAAACATGAAGATATCGGCTAATAAAATAAATTAATTTTTGAATTAAAACAATTTTTTTTTGAATTTTCAATTTTTTTAGTATGGTTAAGAGGATACGGTTTTGCCTTAATCTTCTAAAATATACGACGCTTTCTTCTGCAAATTCTTTTAGATGATTGTTAAATATCGGCAGATTCATCTGATAAGAGTTTCGACGTCATTAATGGCTAAATATATTGCACTTAAAATACATAAAAATGATCAATATTGAAAAGCTTGCAATTCGCGAATTAGTTGAAATCAGTTGATGCGCATGCGATTTTCGTATAAACCGAATCAATGTCTTTCAATAATTATTAATTTTTCGATGTTTAATTTAGCGGTCAAAGTGTGCCACTCGATGCACTTTACTATGCAAAAATCCTAAAAATGGCTAAAAATCACGCAACGTGCATACGACTTTTATGCGCATCCGATTTTAGTAATCTCCTATGAAAATATGCAAAAGGACACCTATTTTAAAAGGATCGGTTAAGAACCGCGGATGTGCCTCCACAATCAATTTTGGATAAAATACGCATATTATTCGCGTATCGATGTATTTTTGACCTATTTCCACACAGATTCGCGAATTTGACAATACAGGCATAAATGCATGTAAAATTAATTCGAAGAAAACCGCGATTATTTACGCGAATTTGTCAAAATAAGTTTTTGTAGTTTTTCCCACATTCAAGGTACCTATATCCGCCGTTTTATTGGGCGGAATTGAACATGGATGGGCTCATTAGATCCGGCACGTAAAAAAACTAAAATCACGCGGGGTTCCATGGAATTTGAATCGACTTTCTTAATTTTAGACTAAAAAAATATGTTTTTTATAAAAATTTACGCACTAAATTTTCGTCTTTGGAACCCAATTGCAAAGAAGCTACAGTGAGCACATTCATGAGATATACACTAAACGAAGCAGAATCACGAGTTCTACGATCCTATAGTTAGTTTATGCTATTATCTGGATGCGCATCCTAATTATAAGAAAAATTCAAAAAACACCGAAAATCCGGCTTCAAAATGTCAGCATCCATTTTGGGTGGATGCAGTGATTATATCGAAAAATCATACATTAGAACCATATTGTCCATGGGGTATTCTGCAACTTAGTCACTGATCACATGTGCGTGCGTTGTGTAGTTTAGCCACAAATCGGGAACGAACACAAAAAAACTCGTTGGCTTCAACACATTTTCACCCATTTTTTTACATTACCACCATCACAGCTTCCACACAACTTATTATTTATTACCAATATTTCAAGATTTTGACAAGAACACTTCATTTTATAGAATTGAATTTAAATTATATTCAATATGTTCATATTTCGCGAGTTATAACCTTGCAAACCTCAGCTTCAAGGAATTTAAAAGATTTTTGTAATTTCCCATATATATATTTTATAGGGTCGGAAATGAATATTTCGGTGAGTTACAAGAAGGAACGCAAACAAATTGGAATTGTGGATGGCACAGTGTTTCGATGCATTCCTGGAAATTTGAAATTTAAAAAAAAAATGGAAAAAAATATTTAAAATTAAATTAACATTTTATGATAATAAATATAACATTATCAACAAAATGCTCCTCCTATGTTCGGAATCCTTGTTTATGGCTTCCATTATACTGTGTTCCACTCACCCCTTTTTATTTTGGCACATTTTTCTATTTTTTTATTGTGAATTTTTTTGTTCTGCATATTTCACATCATAAATTTTCTCACAAATACTTGTTGACATTTTTCAGGTGCTGTTGTTGTTGCTGCTGAAATATCAAAATGTCATTGAATGGTTAATCACGACTTTATGCTATGCTAGTTTTACCCCATTCTGGCAAAAGATTGATGATGACGACCACAACGTCAACGGCGACGACAACGACAACGACGTCGCACCGACGATGATGATGATGATAGACGTCATTGTTCAAATAAAAATATCAACTTGCATTAAACAAAGACAACAACAACGAGTGAACGGGATATAAAACATTTGCAGGATTATAATGAAGGTGAGTGAAAGATAATTTATTTAAACTTTTTTCTGTTTTTTTATTGAAAATGTATGAAAAAAGTTTTCATTTTGCTTCTGCTATAAACTGGTAATCTCTGTGTAAATAAGTAAACTTTTTTTGTTTTGCAAATGTGCACAACAAAACTCATTAATTTCCAGGCCTACTGTATGTGTTTGAGTGTGTGTGTTCGTGTGTAAATACATAAATGTGTGTAATCTTGTAATTTAAATATTTTAATAAGTTATTATATGAGGCCTATTAAATGCAGATTATTCAATTTATATCAACAGTTGCGAAAAAGGGTATCGAATTGATAATCAAATTTAAATTTAAAAAAAGAACAACAAAAATAAATAACAAATAAAAATGAAAATTTAAAGAAATATTTCGATGACATATGTATTTTTTGTAAAACAAATGCAATTTATGAAGTCGTTATTAGATTCTGGGGAAAGTGATAAAAACTTATTTTTAAATATCGTTGGTAATGACTTCACAGCAGAGTTCGCAATATTTAAGTTAGAGATTTGGCATTTGAACATAAATTGCTACTACTCTATTATGCTTGGTATTTGAAAATGGGATATATCGGTCCATTTTCTAGGTTGTCCCATATGCTTTTGGGCGCAGTTTTTAACCTAATCAGCTCTAATTTGATTCTCACGGGGTAGAAAATGATTCTTATTAAAATGATTGATATTGGTCCTATAGTGGGGTAGACCCCATATAAATCTACATCCTATCAAATCTTTCTACTACAAATTATCATTGTCGGTTTAACTCCCTTATAACGGTTCGAAACACTTGTGGCATTTTGAAGGCTTAAGTCGCATTTTTTCCCACCGATGTGGCTGTAATTTGACATAAAGGGTTCCTTAAGGTTGGCATATATAAATATAGAAAATGCTAAATATAGGTCCATGTTTTGATATTGCCCCCATATAAAGATATTTCCCTTTGTCAGTGTTTTGAAATTTTTAGTCGCATTTTTCCATTAGCATTCCGGGATTATTGTAGAGTAAACAATTTTTGAGAACAAAATTATCTACATAGGTCCATGTTTTGATCGGCCAGGCCGGACGAAATGTTTACTTGCTTTCTGTCTACTATATATGTTAGGTATCTATCAGTCTGAAGTTTTACTTTAATTTTTTAAAGAGGTTACTCGTATTTTGGTGTGCTCTTCCATTTTACCTATTCAAGAAATGTATTACGATTTCTGTAAAAAAGGATATTAAATGCCCAAGAAATATTGAAAAAAATATATAGATTGCAGCGTTTGGCGAGTCTACTATGAGCTGAACACCAGTCCAATTCTTGTATAACCGATTTAAGGAAGGCCGAAAATATGTCATAGCGATGCTCGTCCTGGTCACCTGAGCACATCAACAACCGATTAAATTTATAGAAGTAGTGTAGAAAATGGCTTTGAATAATTACAGAATCACTATTATAGAGGCACAGGTTGAAAAATTATTCCAACATTGGTAAATTTTTAGCAACGCATAGGAGATGTGGAATATCGCTAAATACGATCCAGATTACCTCATGAAGGTTATAAGTGGTGACGAATCATGGTTGTATGGTTATGCGGATGGTGACAAATTTATTTCATGTTTTTGGCCGCCATAAAAGGCGCTGGTTTGAGCCGATGTGTGAGAGCTCAAATTGCCATGGTCCTCAGACTACGATGATTTAGCTGAACTGTCGCAACATAACAAGTTTTGTCAAAGAAACAGACGAAAATTTGCTTCCAAATATTTCTTTCGCAAACAAATTAATTGGATAGGCCCATGGTTCGCCACCTGTGATGACCCTATCATTTTCTTATGAAGTATAGCGAAAAATTTATACCCTACACAAGTATGTTGTCAGGGTATTATAGCTTTGTACAGCCCCTAGAATTTGCAACGCTGCGAAATATTGGTCCTCGACTAGCTGAGTCGATCTAGACATGTGTGCCCGTCCGTCCATTACAATTTGTAACACGATATCTACAGGCCACTGTTGTGGACCAATCTTCACGAAATGTTGCATGTAGGATGGGTTCTGCCCAATGAAGACTCTTATAGGTTTTGGTAAAGATCGTTGATGAAATGGACCAAACTTAATTTTTGTCGGTTGGTCGTACAAGAGGCCGCAAGTATGGCACAAACATCGCAATTTTTTACATGAAGAGGGGGATTAGGGCATAGAATAATCGTTCACGTTTTAAATATCGATCAATATTTAGGTCAAATAGACTCTGGCTTTTGTGTGAAAAGTGGCAAAATTTGGATTCTGTGGGGTATATTATCTCCTGAAGAACATAGACCGGAGAAGTTGAGAGTATATCGAAGAGGAGTGCTTGACCTTTAGATTGATATCAATTATATGGCTGCCTGTACTCGGATAAGGGAGTTACCCGTAAATATTTAAGCTGGTCTTCGTATTTTGATATTGTTTAGTATTACCATTACCCCGCTACAGGGCGGGGATGTAGCACCGGTGGCTAGGAGATTTTGCCTGAAGTTTTGGTTATGGTCAAGACCACGCGTATAATTTTCGATGGTGGTTAGTTAATATTTCAGGGATGAAATGGACCGTAAGCTTTATTTTGTCTGGTTTTCTAGTCGCTTTTATTATCAGACTTCCATCAAAAATTTACAATGGGGAAGGCAATCTGGCCAAGTAATTCGAATGGATGACTTGATGATGAGCCGTCAAATAAACCAAAACTTTTTTGTGTAAAATAACAAATCTGTAGTCTTATGGTGTACATTTATGGTGTACATTTATCCAATATTCGGATAAGATTCCTCATAGCAGCTGACCTCTAATCGGCCAAGAGAGTACAAATATTGCGTAATCTTACCCAGGCTCGGAATATAGATGCGTAGGAACATTGAGCTCAATGAAAGTTTGTAGGGTATCATATGGTCGGCCACATCCGACTATACTGCTCCGCACACTGGTTTTTCATTGGATTCAACATTGAAACATTTCCTTTAACAGGGTAAATCCTCAGGCACTTCAAGAGAGATCTTCATTATTCAGATCGTGAAATCCAAAGGTACAATAATCAACGTATAGGCTTCTCAGGCGATTCTGCTTACCATTCATACAGAGGCTGTACCAGTCCATAGAACAATGTCGTATGAATACTATACACGAAGAGCATCCATAACACAGTACCATCTAGACAAACACCAGTACCACAACTAAGATTAGGATGTTGCAACAGCCTCAATTCCTATTGGGCACGAAATGATGGCTCCATACTTAAGGGGACACTCCCCATTCTCGATTTCAAATGTATATGGTTTTTAGGCGGTTGGGAAATGTCAAAACAATCAATTTAAAAATTGTGTTCTAGTTGCCACACCCTTTACAATCAGACTTCACATTCAAGCTTCTTCTTATCCCCATTGGCTGCTCGCCGTCTTCAGCCGCCGTCTACGTCTTCCACCTCGGACTTTTTTGCAATTAATAGTTTTATTTTTATCGGCCAAAGAGATGGTGGAAACCATATGCTACCAAGAGGAATGACAGGATGGCGGTTTAGCACCTGTGGTCATAGTATTTATCTTCCAGATTGCACCAAGTTACTTAACTATTTTCTTTTTATCGACAAGATAATCATGATACTTTGACGTGTTACCCATTCTACTTTGAAAAGGACCATGCTAATTTGGCTTCTCTGCTTTCTAGGCAAGACTTTAAGTTCATGAGCATGCATTCCTTTTACAGGATCTTCATCCTTCTCGTTTAGGTCTCGTTGAAACTCGGCCTTCTATGACTTTAACCTTTCATTAATTGACATTTATAGCTACGACGCAGTTCGGAAAGATCTTAGCCTAGCACAAAAAGGGCAGTATAAACAGGAAAAAGTTAAGTGTTTTGGAAACTTCCATCTCTGTTATGAACACATGTGAAATTTTGTTTCGATCTGCCAACTCCTTCATATAGAAACAGGTGTTCAAAAGAGACACATTCGACATTTTTTTACAATGAAAACTCGAATTTCTAATTTTTCCATTGTAAAAAAATTGCGGATGAGTCTTTTTGAACACCTGTTTCGATATGAAGGAGTTGCCAGATCGGAACAAAATTTAGCATGTGTTCATGACAAAGATGTTCTTTGCTCGTAATTTCGTTATTTCACGTCTTGTAGTTCGCAGTGCTATCGGATCGTGATTTATCACCACATCGATTGCCGTACGTAAAAACAAAAATTTCAAACATTCCAATAGATGGCGCTATGTGTTGTCTATGCCATAAATATATATCATATATTATTCTTCTCAGGAGCATATGGCTTTCGGAAACCATCAACATCTTATCAGGACTAATCTACCATTGTGTTAGTTTTGTTAATCATTGTTATTTTTGAAAATGGTCTGCTGTAGCCAGACCAAGTATCATGGCTGCCATCTATATCTACCTAAAAACAACGCATACTTACATTTTGTGCAGTGTGTGGAATCCTTGCTCATTAAGTGTTGTCGTTTTGCTCTGGGAGGCGCTATCCTTTGCAATTTCTCTCATGTGTTGGTGTTAATGTTGCGAAATGACTTTAACCTTTAGTACCTTTAGGCATTTCGACTATTTGTAGCAAAATGTTTACTTTCCCCTTCAGATGACATGTGTACGAGACCGGAAATAACGAAATTTAAGAATAAAGAGTCTATCAATTTTTTTGTTTATAACGAAGTCAACTATTCAATACATTTATAGTTAATCCACTTAATAAACGTTGCTTGGGTACTATTTAAATTTCCTTGTTTTCTAAATATTTTTGCAATCCTTAACAATTTTACTTTTCTTTCCAAATATTTTCTAATAGAACAGTATGATCCTGTTGTTTAAGTAGATTACAAAATTTTTCAATTTCCCTTCTCAAAAATTCCCGGAAAAAATTTCGTCTATCTAAGCAATCCTTCTTAAATGTTAATCTTTAGATCTGAGTTGACAAATTGTTGCTGTTAACTGTTTACCAACACATTTTTGCCAAATTTTTGTTGTCACTCACTAGCAGTGGGTGAGTGACACAATCACAACCGCTGAATTTAAACAAAGTCACCAGAAAATAGAAAAAAAAAAAATAAAACCACTGCCAACCAACCAAGGCAGCATCAGCACCTCTAAAAAGCGTCACTTTAAAATGTTTATGGGTTTTTTGTTTCTTTTGTTTTATTTCCTTGGTTGGTGACATTTTCCAGTTTATTTTTTTATGAACCTCTTTGTGGGAGATGTCGAATAAAATGTTTTTTTTGTCTAAGAAAAAAATGTTATATGGCTCCTAAGTCGTCTTAACTAAGTACCAAACAGGCATCAAAGTCAGTTGATAGGGCGGCCAGGGCGACGAGTAAGCTCACAAGCTTAAGGTTCGTTGTAGCTGTTGTTGTTGGTGTTCTTGTCCCTAGCCATTTCCATATTGAAAACCTTTGCTATGCCAAAGTCATCGTCGTCGTCGTCGTCGACAACATAGTGTTGATGCTTATGCCAGTTTTTGTTTTCTATATATCTCTGGCTGCTGTATTAGTAGCAACTGCGGATGCTGTTCTTGTTGGTGTTGGCGGCAACAAGGCCATATTTTTCAATGACTGACTGACTGAGTGACTTTGTCTTCGACAGTTTTCACTTTTCATGGTCGTGTTGGGCTGTGTTATTCTAGTTGTAGTAGTAGCAGCAGTAGTTCTATACCATGCCTAAGCTTAATCCTTGTAAATCCTTACGAAAAAAATAAAGGCATAGATGAACATAACAAACGAAATTCACAAGGACAACATCACTAGAGAATCTCTGTTAGCGGAAGACATCATTTGAGCATTTGGGGATTTTTCAATTTTATTATGAAAATTTTTGTCTTCTTGCACTCGTTTGTGTGTGTGTGTATTTTTTTTGTTTTAATTTTTTATCTTTGTACCAAAAGTTTTCCAGTCACATGACCAACACAACTAATGTTATTACATGTGGATGCATGGGTTTAGCTGAAATTATATTGTGTGTTTCGGGCTTCTTGTGTAAATGTGTGTGCGTTGTTATTTGAAACACCATTGCGTCGGGAGGATGGTGTGAGTTGGTCTTCGTAGAACATTTTTAAAGTGAATTAAAATCTAAGCTTCAGCCTATTTTTTAGATGAAATTTGCAAAATTTAGTGGAAATTATAAAAAAATAGTTTTAATTACTTTTTTGGTCTCAAATAATACATGTCGGTCTGTCTGTCTCTACATGTATTTTTTACCAAATGAAATTGTAACGTTTGGTTTATTTGGCCCAAGGACGATTTTTCTCGACATTGGTGAGAATCGTATATATTAGGTTGGGAAAAAAGAAATCCATTATTTTTTCATCGAAAACGTCGATAAAATCGGAGAAATTATCGAAGTTGACCGGCATGTTAGATGCCGTAACATCGCCCTGGAGCTAAAAATTGAACATAAAACTTTTTTAAAATATTTACACAAAGCTGGATTCAAAAAAAGCTCGATGTTTGTGTACCACATCAATTTACAGAAAAAAAACAGTGAGGGGAGCAGTATAGTCGGGCGGGGCCGACTATATGATACCCTACACATCTACCATGAACATTTAACTTTCTGCGGTTATATATTCTGAGCCGGGGGAATATTTCGCGATATTTGCACCCTCTTGATCCGCTAGAGGTCACCTTGACCTGGATCCTCATGGAAAATTTCCAAGCGATCAGCGCTATATTTCCGTCCTCTAGTGTGGTAAGGAGTTACTAAATAATATATGAATACGTAAGCACCTGTAAATATTTAAGTGTAACTCCTACATCCGAGTACTTACGACAATATCATTGGTATCAATTTAAAGGTCAACCACTCCTCTTGGATATACTATCAATATCTCGGGTCTATGTCCTTCAGGGGTAAATATATACGCTAAAGAATACAAATTTTGTAATTTTTCACACAAAAGTAAGGGTCCATTTGACCCGCTAAATATTGACCGATCTTAATCAAAACAGACATGCTTATTCTTTGGCCCTATCCCCTTCTCCATATAAAAATTCGCTACGTTTGGGACATAATTGCGGCCTCTGGAGCGACCAGAAAAACCGACAAAAATTAAGTATTTGGTCCATTTCATCCCCTAAATATTATCCGATCTTTACTAAAAACAATAGGGGTCTTCATTGGCCAGAACCCATGCTGCATAAAAAAATTTCGTGAAGATTGGTCCATAACTGTGGCCAGTACCGCGTTTACAAATTATAACGGCCAGACGGACGGACACACATGTCTAGATCGACTCAGCTAGTCGAGATATGACGATCGGTATACTTAAATGTGGGTCTAGGACCAATATTTCGCGGCGTTACAAACTCTTGGGGCTGCACAAAGCTAAAATACCCTGACAACATAGTTGTATAGGGTATAATAAGATGGATCGAATTTGCGAAGCCTTGGCCAAACGGAATGAGATAGACCCATTTCTTAAACAGATGGTGGCAGGAGATTCGAAAACGATAGTGGCCAAAGAGCGGTGAAACACCTCAAACGGCGGCCAAACTTGGACTAACGATCAGGAAGGTTCTGCTATGTATTTAGTGGGTCTGGAAGGGGATTATTTATTATGAGTTGTTTCCATATGGCCAAACGCTAAATTCTGATCTCTACTGTCAACAACTGGATCATTTGAAGATAGCAATTGACCAGAAACGGCCAGAATTGGCCAACAGGAGAGGTGTCGTTTTCCACAAGGATAACGCTAGAGCAACGCTAGTTGGGAAGTTTTAATGCATCCGCCATACAGTCCGGACTTTGCATCAAGCGATTATAATATTTTTCTTGCATTGCAAAATTTCGTTAATGATAAAAAATTGGTATCTAGGGAGGGTTGTGAAAATCGAGAATCGTGAGAATCGAATAGAGAGCAGGACTTCTAGGATTGAGAAAATCGACTACTTGAGTTTTTTTGCAAATAGAGAGCAGGACTTCTAGGAGAGAGGCATTATGACGTTACCTTTAAAATGGCAACAAATCAAAAATGCATCGGACATTCCGAAGCATGTTAAATAAAGTCCTATATATATATATATATATGTAAATGATGTTTTGCATAGCTTTAAATATGTTCAAATTTAAATATAGCTTCCAAATATAATTTCATCTGAAAAATTTTTTAAATTTGTATTACTTTCGTTTCGGATTTAATTTTGGGAGTTAATATTGTCATCGATTATTGAAATAGTTTCAAATTAAATTTACAATTTTATAAAATATTGACCCTTTGTGGGGGAGGTACCAAAACGAGTGGACCAAAGAGAATTAACATTCAACAAAATTTTGATTATTTGTGGGGGAGGTATCAGAGGGAGTGGGCCAATGTGTCCTATCTTCCGACCTGATCTAGGCTTGATCAAAATAATAGGATTTCTGAGTTGATTTATTCATGTCCGTCTGTTGAGGTTAAATTCTAAAAACAAACTACAGGGCGCATTTATAATCTGATTTGGATTAAAATTGGCAAAAATCATTTATTTGGCCTAATTTCAGATTTAGATATTCGATTGACACAAAATTTTGCACAACGTATCTAATTGACACTAGAATGACTTTATTGTATTTTTTAAAATGTCCTGATGCACACATAGCTCCCATATATTTCGAACGTGTGTCTGTTTGATATTACCGCACACTTGATACACACTATATCAAGTGTGCTATAAATCGATTTATACAAATTTGTCCCATTGAAATTTAGCATAGGTTACAGAAAGACATGTGTATGGATTGACGTTTTTCGGTTCATTCATTAATAAAGAAAAAACACAAATTTTTAATGGAATTTTAAAGGAAAATAAAACATTTCCGAATGTAGAATATACCCAAAGTGGGGAAGTCGGCCCAGCCCGACTTTACTACTTTCCTTACTGGTTTCCTTTTACTGTACTGCTGCCGGCCATTTTCATGATGACCTCCCTAATTTGAAGAATAAATGTGAGTGTATACCCACAGCATTGTTCTCTGCACTATGGGAATAAAATGACATCCGCTACATCAAATTGCACGAATGAAGTGAAAGAAATAACCAAAAAATTTGAAATGTACGAATTATCGAGGTTTTGGATGCCAAATTATGAATTATAACAGCTATTTAGGCATTTTGAATTATCAAGGGGACCGAAATTTGTGGATTTTTACGAATTATCGCGACTTTTTCAAGGAACGGGGATTTTATTACGAATAAGCGGAATTTTACTGTAGTACATCCGATTGCGTTATCACAGATTATAATTTAGGACTATTATTATTCACATACGTCTTTTTTCCTGCAATGCGTTTTTTGTGCTGTTATTTTCCTGAAAAAGAAAAAAACATATGAGGATCATATATTTGTTCTTGCGGTCCCTGGATATCTAATGTAAAATATTGGATGAAGATCAAACCAAGAAAATCAGCTTTACACCAATAACTGTATTTCTGGTCAACAATATATGATTTTTTCCCTTGGGGGGTTTTACACCGTTTTTTCCTGCATGTGTCCGGACCTATGGGTAGGTCTTTATTGAAGAATTCCACCATCAACAATTTTTTTCTGAAGAAGTGTAACCTTGTTGTTTATGATTCTGTAATTTGACTGTCCCTAGTTTTCTCCGATCAGTTCGGGCGGAAATTACACGAGATGAATTTACTGGATCTCCCTAGAGAGAGAAAGAGAGAGAGGGAGAGAGAGACAGAGAAAGAGAGAGAGTAAGAATAGGACAATCGTTTGTTATTATTGTCTTATTAAGCCTGCAATTCGTTTTGAACAGAACCCACCGCTCTTTCCAGGGATTTGGCTAATTTTATCCATCATTCCTTACTTTTTATGCCATTCTTCTCTCTTCAGGACAGTAATGTTTATTTCGACTTTATAAAAACTTATTTGATTGTATGTAAATATTAAAAAATTCCATATGGCATAAAAACAATTTTTTTTAATTTTTGCGTTTTTTTTTTTGCTTCTTACGTAAATTTACCAATAGGAGTTTCAAAATGGAACGCAGTTTACATGTTTCTCGAGAAAAAAAACTGATAGAGAGGCATAACATGAAACATAATCTAAGATGTACTTATTACTTTGGCTATATATATATATATATCAATAACTCGTGAATATAACTTATCATACAGTATCACAATGTAAGCTCTCACACATCGCCTCAAATCAATGTATTTTTGACCCGACAAAAAATGGAATTAATGGGTCATACACCGTACAACCGTGACTTTGTATATTTGTATCTTGCATTTCAAGAAGCAAGTAAAAATAAGGCAAAATGTGTATGCCTTTCACCATTAGATGGGCTTTGAATATAACTAAAATTTATCAGGAAGTCTAAGTCACAGTATATTGCAGTCTGAAGAAAACGGAATACCAAACTACAGACACTCAGGTTTTTATTTATTTCTCATTCGAGATGAGCTACATAATCGAAGTTGCAATGGAAATGAAAGCCAACGAGATACAACATTGGCACCATTATGCGACGCGTTTCGCCGTTGGTTAAGTGGCTCATCAGGCATATTGGGCAATGTTCCTTACAAATGTCGCTACTTGATATGTTTTATTTTTGTTGCGAAATTACATCTGCGGATTAAATTCAACCAAGGTTTGGACATTTGACACTAGAACATAATTTTTCAGAGCAGATTTTTCTTGTAGTGACGGACTTTTTTTCCCACACAATCTACAATATTTTTCTTCCATGGTATACAACTGCATATTGTTTAACCTTAGGAAGCTAAGGACGTGGCTTTAAACGCTAAGGCGCCGGACAACAATCAAGAAGTGCCATCAAGAAACCCCAACAGGTCTCAAGCTGATTTTTTTGAGTTTTATGCCTTTTATGGCAAAATATTATTCATGTAAATGTTTTTATTTATTTTTCTTTCGAGATAAACTACATGATCGAAGTTTTTTCTTGACCTTTGTAGGGGGGTTATGTAGAAACAGGAACTTAAACTGATAATGTCTCATCAAGGTCTCGGTGCTGAATTACAGCCACATCCTAATGTTAAAAAAAAATATAGTAATTTTATTTATAAAATCATCATCAAATAGCATATGAAGAAGATGGACTTTAATATACTGGATATATCCTAAGATCCACCCATTGTTGTACGAAGATTTTAGGTCAAATTTTGAGTTGATGCATGAAAAATGTAGTTCAAAAAAATGTGTATATCTTCATTTGTGGCTATTGCAGGTCTTTTTTCTTTTGGCGAAATTTGAGATGACATTTCTTCGGACAAGTTGAATGAAAAATGTTTTTATCAAACATCCTCCTTCTTTCTCGTGTTCTTGTGTGTCTTTCATATTTTTCTCAACCATAAACTAATACAAGACAAGATTTTTTTATCTCCAAATATTCTTCAAAAATGTCGCTCAAAAGATTTTATATGGTGTCGTATATTTTCATCGTCATTTTCAACTTTTACGATTGATGCTCGGTAAACTTTTTATCTACGAACAAAAATAAATTTCGAATAAATTGTATATTTTGAAGGACTATTGGGTTGGTCTGAAATCTTCGCCATAAATATGTGTCATTACGCTAAACACCCTAATAAAATATAATCGATGGAGGCCGTTCTGAATCGCCAACATTATTTAAATGAGTTTTCGATTCGATTCAACATATTATTTGAACGCTAGAAATATTGCTATTCGTGTGGAATATCTGAATTCGTCATCATAAGGAATTTTCCACCCCCAGACCATGAACTCCATTTTTTGTTACAGTGTTGTTGGGGAGTACCGTTATATGGGGGTTATACCAAAGCGACCGATATATTTCATTTTCCAACTCAACAATTTGGATATTAAATCTATATTCAATATTTCAAAACTCTATCTTAAATATTTCGAGATTGCTTAAATGCTTGATCAACAATATTCGTGGCTGAATTATTCAAAAACCATATTTTGTAGGTGTCAATATCGGAGTGGAAAGAGCGCTTCTTCTGCTCACATGAAAAATTTGTAAATGAGGCAGGTGAAGAATTTGAGAAGAAATAAAAAAAAATAATTTTTCACTTCTTCATTATTATGCCAGATGTATATATAGTAACTAGCAAAGTGCCCGCTACTTCGTATGCGGAAAATATTTCATATGGTATCGTAAATACTGTAAATTTGTTGTACTATAGTTTGCGATTTAGTACCCTTCATACACATAAGCACTATTTTCCGAAATCTCTCTTACTTCCATTAAACAGATTAAAACCAGTAAGGAAAGTATTAAGTACCCCATGCAAAATTTCGTGCAAGTCGAAAAATATATAGGGACTTTGGTACACCATTTACATTAAATCGGACGAAGTTATATATGTGAGCTATATCTAAATCGGAACCGATTTTCACGATGTTTAACACACATCGTTCTAGACGTAATTCAGCCCGCTGTCCCTAATTTCGTATAAATTGAAGGATATATAGGGAGTTTGGTGCACTATTTACCTAAAATCGGACTAAAATATATATGGGAACTATATCTAAATTTGAACAGATTTTTCCCAATTTGAATAGGGTTCGTCCTTGGGCCAAATATGTGACGTATGCCAAATTTCATTCAATTCGGATCATAAATGCGACCTGCACTTTGTTTACAATTTAACATGGTCAGACAGACGGACATGCATAAGTTCCGTTGCCGAAATCAAAATTTAGTGCATTTGCTATTATTTTTACTATTCGTACAAATCTATTCGAGTTTCCATAGTTATCTCTATAGCTAAATACTTCAATTCAACAGTAATCTAAATTCCAAATCGCAGGATCCAACCAAATCCAAATGGTTCCAAATATAGTACCATCATACTTACATGTAAGAATTTCTAAAACTAATTTCTAAAACAATCTTACTCTCCAACAGTAATCTTAATTCCACCAAAGTCCAAATTTAGTACTTTTCGTACTCATAAGTACGAATTTCCAAATATACCTCAATCCTTATATCAAATAGTAATCGTAAGTCAAAAATTAAGAATTCCAGCTCTGTATGTTCATCAAAAACCAAATTGTACCAGATTTGATACCATTCTATACTTTTCGTACCTATATTCCAAACTTTATCAAATCTACACTCCCACAGTAACCTAAGTTGCAACTTTCGGGATTCGAATTCTACCCGTTCACCAATGTCCAATTTGTACCAAATTTTGTGTTTTTCGTACCCATAAGTACGAATTTCCAAAACTACCCCAGTCATGTTCTCCAATAATAACCTTTAGTCCACATTTAAGGATTCCAGCTCTATCCGTTCACCACACTCCAGCAGTAATTTTCATCATAATTTTCACATAAATCCACACTTCAAAAGTAATTTTAATCCAAAATTCTGGAGTCCAACTCTATCCACTTAATCAAGTTGTACCAAATATAGTACCATTTAGTACACATAGGTACTATACTTCCATACCTTAATTCTATATTCTAAAACCAACCATTATTCCAAATTTTAGGTTCCCAGCTTTCTCCGTTCACCCAAATCCAAATTGTATCATATCTAGTGCCGTTTAGTACTTTTCATACACACAAATACGAATTTCCAAATTTCAGGTTTTAAGCTCATCCGTTTAAGCAAAATCCAAATTGTACTATATTTTCGTACCAATAAGTGCGAATTTCTAAAACTACCTAATTTTACACTGCAACTGTCATTTTAATTCCCAATTTCAAGACTCCAGCTCTATATGTGAACCGAAATCCAACTTGCACCAAATTTAGTACCATTAAGTACTTTTCGTACAAAAAGGTACGATTTTTAAAGCTACCTCAATCTGTATTCCAACAGTAGTCCTAATTTCGATTTTCAGGATTCCATCTATATACACTCAACTAAATGCAAATAGTACTAAATTTAGTACCATTTAGTACTATTGAAAAAACATAAGTATGAAAATCTTAAACCATTTCTATACATCAACACCACTTCCCAACCTGTATTCTATATAAAATTTCAAGATTTTAGCTATATATGTTCAATATATGTAGAATTAGAACTAAATTTAGTACTTATAGGTCGAATTTCCAAAAACCCTTTTGTACATCTTTCTAACTTTCCATCATTGACCCACATTCCAAATTTCAGAATTCTAGCTCTTCCCGTTCGCCTAATACAAAGGGTACCATATTATTACGAATCTCCAAAAACCCAGCCTTATCTCACGCCTACACACCAACAACAACCCACACTCAAAATTTCAAGCTTCTAACTTTTGCCGATGGGCGATGATCTGTCAGTCAGTCACTCACTCACTTAACACTAAGCTCTTTTATATATATATATATATATATAGATAGTTACCTATGGCTCCCCGGGATCTACTGATGAACTGGTTTCAATTCCAAGAGTTATTATAATTCATACACGAATCCCAGATAATCCCAATGCTTTCAATTAGTTCTCGATTCGATTGGTTTTCAACATCATTGATTTTCCTATAAAATAGATATCTTACGTTGGGCGCCACTTTTTGTCAGAGTGATTTTTGTATGTGTGATTTAATATAACTGATTTTTGTAAATTCTGTGTTGTAATATGTTTATATTCCATTATACGAGTAGATATTTTATTGTTGATTGCGTTCCCTGTCCCTGTTTGATCCCTGTGCTTGTTGTTTATTAAATAGTCATATTGCTCCCTTATGCTAATTCTTATAAAATTCTCACGAACCAACAAAATTTATTTTCATAAAAAATTACAATAAATGTATTCTTAAATTGTAAGCTCATTAACAGTAGTTGAACATGTTCTGGGAAAATCAATGAAATATCATTAAATGTCATATCACTTAAAATTCCGCGAAATACTACAGACAACAATCATTTAAACACCACTGATGGTGAATTCATGGTTCCTTTATTTTATAAACATTTTTCTTTAAATTATTTATTTCAATGGAAATTTTAGAACAAACCAACACTACTCGCTGTTACTACCCACAGAAAATAATCTTTGAATTTCATTCATGGCCAAGTAGAAGAAGAATGAGGAGGAAAATAGAATGATGACTGTTTTTTCTCTTGAATAGAAAAATTCCATCATTTGTCCAGAACGAATGAAAGACGTGAAGAAAAAAATGTAGGTTTCAGTGTCAATAAACGCGCTATGGCTTGACACGTTCCAAAGATGCTTTTCAAGAATTTTTAACAATTCAAATGGCGTTGAGTGGGCACAGTTCTTTGAGAGAAAGAGACGTTTTCTTTTAAATGTTACAAACGTTTATTGTTGATGTAATACCACAGAACAAAATAGGCGTTTGTGTTTTTTTCGTTTTCTTTGAAATGTGTGGTAGGCGTTCATGTGGAGGTGTTCTATTTACCAAAAATTGTTATTGTTTCATTTTATGAAATTTAAATATTTAAATATCATTGATGGTGGAAAATGTGTTCTGAAATTAAATACTTTGCGGGAGAATTTTCAATAGAATATAATGATATATATGATCAATAGGACATCACGCTATGTGTAGGCTTTTATTTAAATACTTTGAAGTTTATTAAAATTCCGAATTAAATTTCCGAAATATTCTCTTGGTACAGGAATCACATTTCGACCACTTAAATGAAATCTTGCATATGAAATTAATTTGTATAAGTACAGTATTAAACAAAATCGAGCCCATTGTCTGGGGGTGGAAATTACGTTATGTGGATGAAAGACCTTGGCAAGTATATTAATAATGCAGAAAAAATAGGTCAAGTTTTTTAATTATGACGAGACAATTTTTTGCTCTTAGCTCTAAAGTCCATGAAGAAAAATATTTTAAGACATTTATTTAGTCAAATCGAATGTTTTGTATCCTCCTTCTATCAAGGGCCCCTTATGACATAAATATCATAAGATACCATAAGGCACCCCAAGTTTCAATATGTTGGGGTTCTGGAGCAGGCTATTCAAGCGAAAACGCTGAAATTTGGTACAATGGGTTCTTATTGGGTACATTCATCCACACACATTTCCTTGGCAACCTATGCCAAATTCCATTTCATTTGGGCAGATTTAGAGTCGTTTTTGAGCAAAGGTACAAAATTATGTAAATCGATTAAAATCAAACTATTCATTACTCTACAATACACAGCGCTGTTCAAAATTTAATCTTGACTGGACACCAGTTCGTTATTTGGTGCACAATTAACATGAAGTCAGTCGAAAATTAACATGAAGTCAGTCGTAAAGGAGGGGTGTACGTACAGAAAGCCGTGAAAGTAAATAAAGAAAAAACACAATAGGCTTCCTTAATAATAATTCAATCGTTTATTGATTGTTTGGTTGTTGGTAACGAAATTACCTTACTATGCACAATGATATGTGCTCGCAACGATATGCGTGTTGTCTGTCCGAATGACAGTGTGGTACTCCTTGATGCTTAAAGGAGGCGGCAAAACAAGTGACAATTAATTACTCGTTAAAATGTCAAAGACGCTAAACCAAGGTTGCAATAAACCGTAGCCATACATTTTAACGAATAATTAAGGACCAAAACAGGGGTCAATAAAAAGTAGTACTTTTATACAATTCTAAATTAAACAGTTGGCATAATGTCGGCTTAAATTTGACTCTTTGGTGCACCATTTCCTTAAAATCGGACGAAAAATATATGGAAGCTATATCTGAACAGATTTTCAAAAATTTCAATAGGGTTCGTCGTTGGGGCAAATAAATGATCTGTGCAAAATTTTAAATATCTGTCAAATCTCATTCGGATAATAAATGCAACCATTTAACATGGACAGACAGACGGGCGGGCGGACATGCATAAATCGACTCAGAAAGTGATTCTGTGTCATTTACAGCGGCAGGACCTTCCTTATTACTAAAATAGTCGGCCTATTTTTCAGCGAAGGCTTGTCAAAAATCCAGGGTAGTCTTTGTACCCGTCTATGACAACTAACCCAACACTTATTTTTACCGGCCAATAAGCTTGACAATTTTAATGGTGTAAGTCGATACCATTATAAAAAGGCAGCATTTCCAAGGAATCGTTAAAATATTAACAACATGCTTATGTAAAGTAGATATCATTCTAACCCGCTTTACACTTGGTAATGCACCACATTTAAGGCACCTTCGACAAGAAAATATATACTTTATCCAGGTATGCTGATATCGCGGGAGCCTTCAGCAATGTCGGAACTGAAACGCTTATACAATCCTTAGAATCCTTTCATAGATTGGCTCAGCCACTTGCTAAGGAATAGATGGAGAAACTGTATATATAACTATCAGGGATAAAGTGGGGCAGGGGACACCACAGAAAGGCACTCTTTCAAAATCCAGCTGTGATAGGGGAGAAACTTAACCGAGTATGGGTTTGAATCAGCCTTTTTTGGGGACGACATTTTAGTTCCTCTCAGGGGAAATAATCCTAACTTACTATGCAAAAAGCCTGAAACGGCATAAAACATCGCCTTTAATTGGACGAGGCCGAAGGGTCTTAACGTGAATCAGGACAATACGAAGATATGTATTTTCATCAGACAGACAAAAAAGGACAGTATGAAGAGTCCACCTTCCAAAATAAATTGATAGCCATATAATAAAAATTAAATATATGTTAGTAATCCTAGAGAGGAATCTTAAATGGAATATAGAAAAAAATGGATATAGAAACGGGTCAACAAAGCCCATAGATTCTGGTATTTCCGTAGGCTTCAATCCAAAGATGATACATTGAATCTAAAATATTGTTATTTGACCAATTCTAACATATTGGCTACAATCGGATCATCAACCAATAGTTTAAAATCCGAACCAATAATTGAAAGGTTGACAGATTCTGATTCGTAAAAAGCTGGACACTAGGTTTTAACAAAACTGGAAAGCAAAAAAGCAAGAAAGGAAAAAAAGAATAAAAAAAATTGTTAATTTTTGTGTAATTAAAAAAGAAACGCCATGAAATATTGGCCACTTTACTAAATGGCACTAAGTGTGATTTGTGATCTCCGCCTTATAATTGTGGCGTATACAGCGGCTATAAAACCGAAAAAATAAGATTTCGCTACATTTTATCCCTGATATAATCTGATCATCATCGAAAATTATAGGCGGTGTCGTCTATCAAAATTTCCTAGCCATCAGCGATACATTACCACCCCTAGTGTGGTGGTAATTTGTGTTCTCCAGAAGTAAATATATACTTCATAAAATGCAAATTTTGCAATTTTTTACACAAAAGTCTGGGTCCATTTGATCCTCTAAATATTAACCGATCTTCATCAAAGTATTCAAGCGTATTCTTTGGCCAGATTCCCTTCCTGGTGTAAAATTTCGTGGTGTTCGGGTCATAATTGTGGCCTCTAGATCGACCAGAAAAACAGACAATTTTTGGTCCATTTCATTCCCTAAATATTAACCGGTTATTACCAAAAATATTAATCGATCATAACATTACCAATGGGGGTCTTCTTTGGCCACAACCGTGTTTACAATTTATTATGGACAGAGGGACGAGCGGACACACATGTCTAGATCGACTCTGTCGAGATATGACGTTCGGTATATAGGGTATATATATAGATTCCTCATATTTTGGGGTCCTTTATAAAGTTTCATCTAGCGGTGTCCAGATCGTGCCGAACATATGATACTCTACACATATACCAGCGAACTCTAACTTCTATATTCCGAGCCCGAACAACATTTCCCGAATGCAAATACCCGTGTAACATTTGCGATATGTGGCTTATAACAGTGTCCTCTACAGAAAGACCGACGGACGTACATATCTACTAAAAAATTCCAATTTGAAAGGTTATCGATAGTCGTTAAAATTATATAAAAACGGAAACACTATGTTTAGTTCGTCCCGGTTAAACTTTTTATATGACATTCAAAATATGCTAAATTAATAATTTGTATTTCAAGGATGTGCTATGTAATAAGAAAGCAAAATACAGAATGAAAAATTGTATATATACTCCGCCTTATGGTGAATAAGCTTCGGCAAAACTGGTCATATGACGACAGTTCCGCTTGAGCAACGTATATCTGATCATAAAAGCTGCTTTTTTAACGGCCGAAACGTGAAATTGATGGGTTATCCGTCTAAAACCCTGACTTGGCATCAAATAACTACTGCCTATTCTCTTACATCAAAAAATGCTTGGTTTACAATCTTCTGGTCACCAAAGGATACTTTTGAAACTATATTTTGGAGGGACAATTCAGACATTTTCAAAAAATGTAGTTCTTCTACAATTACACTGTGCAACACAAAAAATAATTACCGCGAAATTCCAACAGATTATGAAAGAGGGGCTAAAAAAAGAAGACACGTGTATCGGCGTTTTGAAAGTTTAAGTCGGGTGGTAACCTAAAAAGGGGGAGCAATATTCCCCCTTTTCGAGAATTTTGATAATTTTCGAATTATGATTTCTTGAAATCCTTACATTTTAGGTATATAGTGTCTTCGGCAATATTACTGACAAAATATCGAGGAATAGTTTGGTACGCAAATTTAACTCTCAACCGACTCATTAAAGGGGTCTTTTCGGTCCTTTTTTTCAAGAGTGATTTAAAACTCATTCAAAACGGGGTTAAAGCTGCTCAGAATATTCTACAGAAATGTTCGCCATAAAGTTTTACTAGACTAAAACTCAAAAATCAGCCTAAACGTCAGGGTTAATATCGTACTTATTACTAGTTTTTACCCATTTTTCCCACAAGATGTCGTTTTAGAAGGATGGTATAAGGGACAAAAATATTTTCCAAAAAAATATTTCTCTGAATAATAGAAATCTGTATATATAATGTATATACCGAATATATAGTCATACATTTTGAACCAAAAATTACAAAATTCCGATACACGTGTCTTCTTTTTTTAGCCCCTCTTTCATAATCTGTTGGAATTTCCCCGTAATTATCAAAAAAATTGAAATTTGTCGCACAGTGTTATAAACAAACTAAATTATATCCTTATTAGATTAATGGATTGGATACTTCTTCAGTTAGACATTCAATTTTCGGAAATAAAATATTGAATTGTTTGCTTTATATGATTTGTTTTCTGCTAGCAATCAGTTTGGGGTAAATCTAGATATTAAATGAAACACCCGAAACGTGTTTTATGTAGTTTCATAATCCATTAGCCTTTATGTTAGTAGTACCATTCCACATCCTTAATGAAACGTAGACACAGACATTAATAACTGTGAGTAGAGTAATAACGAACCATTTCAAATTTTGTAAAGCAATTCTATTAGTCTTCAACACAAGTGTGCGTATACTTACTGACAAACTGTTCATTTCGATTAAGTATACGCAATAATGTACAACTGTGTTATTTGTTACCTTCACATACACACACATACTCACATAACTCATATGTTGCCATAAATCCCATTGAACATAGAATAGAACAATAGCAACAACAACAAATGCTTATCTCCACAAACAGTAGTTACCCAAAACAAATTGTTGCAACTTTAACAGCACCTTAACACTTTGCGGCAATGTATCATTCACCCGCAACGCAAGGCAACGCACAGGTAAATAATATCTTGAAAGTGAATATCAAGCATCTTAATAGTAGTAGTTGTAGTAGAAGTATGAAGTAGTTGTTGTTGGAGAGGTGGCAAGTGGGCTAAAGATGGTGCTCGCCAAGCTTAAAGTGAAAAACATATCAGAAAATAAAAAAAACTTTGAAAATTTATTACTTTCGAAGATTAATGCTAAACCATATTTTGTGGTGTGTATGAGAATGTGTGTGTGTGGGTGTGTGTAGTGGTAGTATTACCAACACACTTGTTGGTTCTCTTCCGTCGTTGTTGGGAAACTTAACAGACTTAAAAAACTTTTAAAAATATTGTTTTATAATTTTTCGGGCATAAAGAAACAGAAAAAATGGAAAACCGTAATAAATTTCATTGAGGAAATTCCTTGAACAGAAAACATACAAATTTTATTTGTTTTTCATTTGAAGATTAATAAAATTCATTATCAAATAATGTGTATATATTTATAAACAAGGTAAAATAATGGGTTTAAAATTATAATTTTTCATAATTTATTATACAAACAAATTTTTACAATTGCAACATAAATACAATTCAAGGTGGAATACTAATAGACGCATGAATAACGCCCCTGTCCTGCTATTGATTGAAATTTATTTTTCAATACAAATCATTCAATTCAAAAAACATCACCATGTCTATCAAATATCGTTCAACGGATGAGTTCCAAATGTCAGCTGAAAACATTTATTGTCAACAATGACATGTCAAAACAAAGAATTGGCATATTTACATTCAACAAGATAAATAAATATTTTTGGCATTTCACTTCATTCATACTCATAATCATATATTAAATTCTTGACTAAATTTCGTTTCCGTTTTTCTTCATCTTCTTCTTATGGTCCTTGACATTTAGAGTCAATCATTGAATATTTATTTGTTTCGAGCTGACATATTCGAATGCTTCGCCATGTGGTGTTGTGTCATTTTTGGCAGACAGTAATATGTTGAATTGTTGTCTTTTGTTTTCTCTTTTCAATTTGTCCCAGAACTTGAACTTCAAATGTAAAACACTCAACGGTAGATAAGGCTAATGGCAGGATATTTGTTAAGTTTTGTTTGATAATATAATATATTTGGGAAATTTTGAGTTTTGGAATTTGGAATATTTATCATTGATGTGAAGATGCTTCTTTTGGCACATTTTCACATTTGCTATTTAAAACTATAATAAAGAATATATTATAGTTTAAATCCCCTCTATGTATATGATGGTCCTTGAACAAAATATTCTTTAAACATCCAGGCCTATGTTGGTGACAAAATATTCTTTAAAAATCCACGCCTAAGCCTCATATAGTCCTTGAAAAAATATTCTTTAAAAATCCAGTCCAGTCCTTGAAAAAATATTCTTTAAAAATCCACGCCTAAGCCTCATATAGTCCTTGAAAAAATATTCTTTAAAAATCCACGCCTAAGCCTCATATAGTCCTTGAAAAAATATTCTTTAAAAATCCACGCCTAAGCCTCATATAGTCCTTGAAAAAATATTCTTTAAAAATCCACGCCTAAGCCTCATATAGTCCTTGAAAAAATATTCTTTAAAAATCCACGCCTAAGCCTCATATAGTCCTTGAAAAAATATTCTTTAAAAATCCACGCCTAAGCCTCATATAGTCCTTGAAAAAATATTCTTTAAAAATCCACGCCTAAGCCTCATATAGTCCTTGAAAAAATATTCTTTAAAAATCCACGCCTAAGCCTCATATAGTCCTTGAAAAAATATTCTTTAAAAATCCACGCCTAAGCCTCATATAGTCCTTGAAAAAATATTCTTTAAAAATCCACGCCTAAGC
>NW_026881373.1:0-10716 GCF_032173495.1 Musca vetustissima | reverse complement strand
AGTGTGGAATTCTGAGACGATTTTGCCGATTCAGCCATCTGTTGTACTAACTTCGGTGGATATCGAGATAAAAAACTAGAACTATATCGGCTGCAGTTAGACCTAGCCCCCTACATATTTTCGGTATTTGCTATATAATATTTAGCGTGAAGGAAGGTATTTTTTTATATCGATCCTCAATTAGGCATAGTAATTGGCTTTATGCATAGCCTTCAAGGTCGTGCGCATACAAATTTTTTTCTGCAATGAAAATATTCAATATCCCCCACACAAAAGAATGGAATTCTAAGGCGATTGTGCTTATTTAGCCATATGTTGTAATCATACTACCTTCGGAGAATATCTAGATAAAAAACTAGAACGTCAGGTTCGATAATGAACTATGTCGGTTAGCATTTAGACCTAGCCCCCCCATTTAATGATACCTACCGATTTTCAGTATTTGTTATATTTTGGGTTGAAGGAAGGTATTTTTTAATCGAAATTGTGCTATATCGGTCCTCAAAGTTACCTATATCGGGGCCATAGGGGTGTAAAAATATGTGAACCTATTCTTACATACCACGAACCCGAAATGTCAATTGGCAATCACGGTAGGAGAATGAGGTTAAAATCCATAAAATACTGAAAGTAATGAGGGATCTTTCTATGAAGGCTATAATAAAACATGGACATTTATAAAAATTGTCCTGAAAAGACATTTATAAAACAGTCAAAAACAGTTTCAAAATATCGAAAATGGAGCGGACTTTTATATGAGGGCTACACATATACGTAAGACATTTTTTGGGAAGAAGTTTTATAACTGTTATGAACCCAGAATGCCAAGTGACAGTCCTTTCGAAAAACTGTAAGATACCGAATAAAAATTGTTTGATAGAAGTTACTTAGCTGCCAAAAAAATCGGAATCCAAAAATAATTCTATAAAAATGTGGTTATAACCTTTAAAATGCCGAACTTTCTTTGAGGGCCGTGTAAAAACACGAATCTATATTAAATATGTTCTGCAAAAAAAGAGGTTTCATCTTCCACAAACCCAGAATGTCAATTTACTGTCCGTTCGTTTCGAAAATCCTGCAAACCCCTTCAAAATACCTATAATGTTGTGCTATTCTAATATGGGGCTATTTCAAAACATCGATCTATATCGAACAATGTTGTGCAAAATATTTTTTGACCCTCCAAAAACACAGAATGCCAAATTTCAGTCACTTCGGTAGAAACATGGCTTAAAAATTCAAAATACCACAAATGATGCAGTACAATTATATGGGACCCATACGAAACACACACACATATATATATATATATATATATATATATATATATGGTGAACTGCCGAATTTGGTTTTCTCCGATGAGAAAACATTCGTTGTCCCCTCGTATTAATCAACCGTGGCATCAGAATAAATGCCGAATATTTCCGCGAAAATATTCTGCAGGGTGTACTAAAGCCTTGGGCACGCAAACATTTTGGTCGCAGACCTTGGGCATTCCAACCAACGCTACCCAAGAATGGTTACAAAATGAGGTTCCTCGCTTCATTTCCAGCACATAATGGCCACCAAAATCTCCGGATACCAATCCGTTGGACTAATGTGCCTGGAGTATTTTGGAAAGCAAGGTTGGCACTAAAAACTATCAAAGTGTCGATCACCTCAAGCAAGTGCTTCGCTGGGAATGGGCCAAAATACCGCAGAGCAACATTCGGGCAGCGTGTGATGGTTTAATTGGCCATAATTCGTGCCAAAGGTGACCAATTCGAACAAATCTAAATTTATTCTAAAATGTGATGCTATTTCCGACATTTTTTGGTTTCAGTCAAAAAATTAAACCAAAAAAAAAAAAAAAAAACTGTAAGGAAAGTAGTAAAGTCGGACTGGGCCGACTATATGATACCCTTCACCACTTTGGGTATATTTTACATATGTATCCTAACAGACGACGCTTTTTGTTATAAATCTATATCTGAACCGATTTCAGGGAAACTTGCCAGAGACTAATTTATATAACATCAGTATGTTGTGTCAATCAGCCTAGCTATGGATATTTTCACGAAGTTTACCAACATCATTCTAGACTTAATTCAGTACCCTATACCAAAATTCGTGCAAATTGAAAGATATATAGGGTCTTTGTTTAACCAATTACCTTAAATCGGATGAAAATATATATGGAAACTATATCTAAATCTGAACCGATTTTCACGAAACTTGGCAGACATCATTCTCGATCTTATTAATAAATCTGTGCTAAATTTCGTTCACATCATAAGATTTCCAGGGACTTTGGTAGACTATGTAAATCGGGCGAAGCTATATATGGGAGCTATATCTAAATCTGAACCGATTTTCACGAAACTTTGCACACATCTTTATATACTAAATTTAGTACGCTGTGCCAAATTTCGTGCAAATATAGGGACTTTGGTACACAATTAACCTTAAATCGGACGAAGATATATATGGTAGCTATATCTAAATCTGAACCATCATTCTAGACCTTATTCATTACGCTGTGTCAAATTTCGTGCAAGTCAAAAGATTTCCAAGGACTTTAGTGGACTATTTACCTAAAATCGGGCGAAGCTATATATAGGAGCTACATCTAACTCTGAACCGGTTTTCTCAAAACTTTTCACACATCATTCTAGACTTAATTCAGTACACTATGCCAAAATTCGTGCAAATCAAAAGATTTCCAGGGACTTTAGTGGACTATTTACCTAAAATGGGGCCATGCTATATATGGGAGCCATATCTAAATCTGAACCGATTTTCACGAAACTTTGTACATATCATTCTAAACTTAATTTAGTACGTTGTGCCAAATTTCGTGAAAATCGAAAGATTTGGTGCACCATTTACCTTAAATCGGACGAAGATATATATGGGAGCTATATCTAAATCTGAACCGATTTTCGCAAAACTTTGCACACATCATTCGTGACCTTATTCATTACGCTGTGCCAAATTTCGTGCAAATCGAAAGTTATATAGAAACTTTGGTGCACCATTTACCTTAAATCGGACGAAAATATATATGGGAGCTATATCTAAATCTGAACCGATTTTCCAAATTCTAATAGGGTTCGTCCTTGGGCCAAATAAATGAGCTGTGCCAAATTTCACCCAATTCGGATCATAAATGCGACCTGTACTTTGTTTACAATTTAACATGGACAGACGGACGGACAGACATGTCTAAATCGAAGTGATTCTATGCATATTCTCAAAAGGAACCATGGGTCTATCTCGATTATTTTATCGCGTTCGACTTTGGTTGTAGTTTTTTTATCTCACATTGTATATGTTGCCACCGATTTTTGCATCCTACACCATACCGTGGTCAGTACACATTAATATCTGAAGATGATTTGTAATTTATTGCAACATGTAATTGTCCTACTTATTAAAATCTCCTCCTGTTGAAAAAGGGTTTTAATAATTATTTTTTTCTTTTGAACAGCAAATTAAAATACCACCACAATCACAATGTTCATATGTATGTCTTTGTATGTCAAAAAAATCCATTTAAATATCCATTAACAATTTTATTTTCAACAGCATTAAAATATATTGCCGTGTAATAAAAAACGTGATTCACACCCGAAGGCTGGATTGTCAAGATGTTGAAAGGCTTTTTAAGGAATTACACACCCATTAGGCTTGTGAACTCATTATCGCCATTTCCAGGACTTTGCAATTATTGCACAACATATAATTTCGAACTGAAATTCTGAAGGCGACCAGAAAAAAAGAAAGGTATTGAGCAGTGTTCGTGCTGTTCGTCGATTGCTTTTTTACAATTTAACTCCTAATTAAATCAGTAATTAATGTTGCTTTTCTCAGCTCCTTTTAAGGGCTAGTGTGTTTTATTTTTATTTTAAATGTGTTGAACTGAAGAAAGAAAAAATTATGTTTCTGGCAACAAGGTTAAAATTGCAGAAGTGTGTTGAGTGGAACAATTTTTCGAAAGAATATTGCGAAGGAGGTGGGAGGGTAATTGGTCGAATGTAAGATATTATTTAATTGATTCTGGAATGTTATACTTTACACTGTAAATAATAACAAATGTTGACTAAATAATTTTTATTGACTCTTATTTTTTTATTACATTCATTTATTTTTGTCGGACTGAGTTTAAAGTCCCATTTTGAGGTCGAAATTGAAATTGACAATTGAATGACAGTGAGTTGTCCACAGTGTACATATATGAGACTACAAAGAAGGGATTCGTTTAAGGCGATTCAAATGTAGATGTAGCTCCCCTATATATTTTCTTCCATTTTATGTTGCAGGATACCGCATGGGCATAGATTTACTCAAATTCTATCATTACTAAATTTATACCCCCAATAAAAATAAGTTTTTTTTTTTTTTTTTTTTTTTTTTAAAAAAAATTCATTTTTCGTTTTTGCTGTGCTAAGTAGCATTCTTCTCAGTGCAACTGCTCAATCACCCAACCATCTCTTTGTCTATTGTAAATGGTTAAACAAAGCAGAAAATCCAAAAACATGAATCGTTTTATATCCAATTATTACTACAAACAAGGGTAGCAGCAATCCGTTGTATCCGTAATTACTGGTATATTCATTTCCAAGAAAACTACTACAAATACAACACCAATCGAATGTGGACATAAGGAAACGCGACAATTGCGTTAACGTTACAAATGACGTTACTCCGACAATGGTAATGGATTCACTGCTTTCGTTTCTTTTTCCAGTTTCAAAGAGTATCTAGAGATTAGTAGGCGGTGATAAACAACAACGAAACATTCGAATGCAATTAAGTCAATTATTGCCGATTCGTATACTTCTATTTTCTGTCCAATAACTAAACGGCCAGTGACACTTTTTTAAACCATTATTCGCAAGAGATATTTTCGTGTGCAATCTGAAAAACTGTTACACGATTCTGTATATATATTTGTTGAATGCTTAGATAATATTTATCAATTTGTGATGGTGTTTCAAACGTTCGATCGATCCGAGGATTTGATTCCGACCACTACTTTGTAGCATCCAAGGTTCGCAATCGTCTTAAAAAGATGTGATCTAACACAACGCGGAAACTCGACGCAGAAAAGCTGCAAACACAACAGGTAGCAGAAGCCTACTCCACTCAACTTACCCACCTGCTTGACGAAAGTACTCCTTATCCCGATAATACTATGCAAGCACAATGCGAAAGAATGGTCCACTTCCTACAAACTGCAGCAAAAACAACACTTCGGTATCAAAGACCACCACCGAGAAACCCATGGTACGATCTGAAGTGTCGTAATGATACACAGGTTAAACATGCAGCATATAGGGCAACCCTAGAGGAGAAGCGCATTTTCTGAAAAATGAAGAAAGAAGAAAAAAACGTGATAAGGAGCAAATCGATTTTACCAACAGGTAAATCAATAAACCGAAGGCTTCGGTGCAGGCACATACTCCTCCGGTAGAGATGAAGAAGGAAACCTGGTGACAGATACAGATAGAGTGTTGGGGATCTGGAAGGAGCATTTTGCAAAGCTTCAGCATCCTGTGTCCCGTGCACAAAAAGGAGACAAGAAGAGATATGTCAATTATGCAGCATGCTGCTTGAACGACTGAAGCCAATGATCCATGGCGTTATTGGAACATACCAATGCGCTTCAGGCCTTGCAAATCCACCATTGATCACATTTTCACTCTGGAAAAGACTCACGAAAATTACATCGACATATTTACCATATTCGTCGACTACAAAGCTGCATTCGACAGCCCAATCCTTTCAGAGATGTTTAAAGGCATGTCTGTGTTCAACATTACTGGGAAATTAAGACGGATATGCGATAACCTTAACTGGCACAAGATCAGAAGTTAAAGTCGGAAAGGAGCCCTTTAATACCGAACGATGATTCAGAAAGGGTGACAGTTTGTCGTGTGATGAGAATGAGGATGCCTCAGCTCAAAAGACATATAAAGACGAGCCTAGTGATGGTTCACGTAGAAGGGAAGGCCACGAATTCGATGGAAAGATCAAGTGGAAGACAACATATATATATATATATATTTACGACACTTAGCACACATCATCCTAGATTCAATTTAGTAGGCCATGTTACATAAATATAGGGACTTTATATGGGAGCTTTAAATCTGAACCGATTTTCACGAAAATTCACGCTGTGCCAAATTTCGTGCAAATCAAATGATATATAGGGGCTTTTGTGCCCCATTTACATTAAATCGGACGAAAACATATGTGGGAGCTATATCTACATCTGCACCGATTTCAATACAGTTCGTCTTTGGACCAAATAAATGAGCCTTGCCAAACTTCATCCAATTCGGATGGTAAATGCTACCTGTACTTTGTCTACAATTCAACATGTACAGACAGACGGACGGACATGCACATCGACTCAGAAAATGATTCTATGCATATTCACAAAAGGAACTGTGGGTCTATCTCGTTTCCTTTTGCATGTGGACCAATATTCATCACTTTAGTAGGAAGATGTTCAACCCGTTAAGAAACCAAAACACCATAATACAGCTTGATTGAAAACCCATGCCCAAAAGCTATGGGGGCTACTGTAAAATGTAGAATCCAAATATCGTTTTTAAAAACAAACATCCTAAGGGTTATTAAAATGTATAGTAAGGTATTACAAACGGAATGACAAATTAAACAAATCTTTATGGTGGGTCTTCTTTTAACGGAGAACATAAAATAAAAATGAACATAAAAAGATCCTCAGAAATTTCTTTCATACATCCCTTGGACTTCTTCTGCTGTTAATTGCAATTTATATAGAATGATACAAAGGGGGTAATTTTCCTTTTACATATGGGTCCTTTTTATACCCTTCACCACACTGTGGTACAGGGTACTATGTCTTTGTGCATATGTTAGTAACAGGCAAAAGGAAGCGAGATAGACACATGGTTCCTTTTGAGAATATGCATAGAATCACTTTCTGATTCGATTTATGCATGACCGTCCGTCCGTCTGTAGATGTTAAATTGTAAACAAAGTGCAGGTCGCATTTATGATCCGATTTGGATGAAATTTGGCGCAAGTCACTTATTTGGCCCAAAGACGAACCCTATTGAAATTGGGAAAAGTCGGTTCAGATTTAGGTATAGCTTCCGTATACATTTTCGCCCGATTTAATGTAAATGGTGCACCAAAACCCTATATATCTTTCGATATGCACGAAATTTGTCATAGAGTACTGAATTAGGTTCAGAATGATATTTGCCAAGTTTCGAGAAAATCGGTTCAGATTTAGATATAGCTCCCATATATAGTTTCGTCCGATTTAAGGTAAATGGTGCACCAAAGTCCATATATAACTTTCGATTTGCACGAAATTTGGCATGGAGTATTTAATTGAGTCTAGAATGATGTGTGCGAAGTTTCGAGAAAGTCGGGTCAGATTTAGATATAGCTCCAATATATAGTTTCGTCAGATTTAAGGTATATGGTGCACCAAAGTCCCTATATATCTTTCGAATTGCACGAAATTTGGCATAGAGTACTGAATTAGGTCCAGAATGATGTGCGCTAAGTTTCGTGAAAATCGGGTCAGATTTAGATATAGCTCCCATATATAGTTTCGTCAGATTTAAGGTAAATGGGACACCAAAGTCCCTATATATTTTTCAATTTGCACTAAATTTGGCAGGGCTTACTTAATTAAGTCTAGAATGATGTGTGCTAAGTTTCGTGGAAATCGATTCAGATTTAGATATAGCTCCCATATATATATTCGTCCGATTTTATGTAAATGGTGCACCAAAGTCCCTATATATCTTTCGATTTGCATGAAAGTTTGCATAGTGTACAGTATTGAATTGGGAATGATGTCTGCTAAGTTTTGTGAAAATCGGTTCAGGTATAGATATAGCTCCCATATAGGCCGATCGACACCACGTACTGAATCTCTGGCAAGTTTCCTTGAAATCGGTTCAAAATTAAGTATAGCATGGCTTCTATATATAATTTTGACCTATTCATGTTTGATTGATATTACATTGTAAAGAGTGAAGCATATTAAATAGCGTGTGTACAGTTTGCCTTATAACTATTTTCAAAATATATAATAGGTTGCAGAATGACATTGATGTTAATCGGTTTACTTATTGATAAAGATCGCATATTTAAGTTCGTTCAATTTCATGTCAATGTTCCTTCGAAAAGGCGACGTCGGACACATATGTGTAAGTGGTTTAGGTTAATTTTAGGTTATAATACAAAGTTTAGGTTTCTATTAAAGTTTACAAAACAAATTACGTTATATATTCTAACCCAAACCTTTACATATCTCAAAATGAGAACAACATTTATTTAAATCACTTTCAATCAATCACTAATCGAATAAGAGAAGGAGGGGTAACAGGAGAAACATATCGGAAGTCATGTGTTACTAAATTCGAAATTTATTTCTATATTTTATGAATAATTTTATGGTTCAATATTTCGCAATATTTTATACTTATTTTACAAAACCAATAACCAAAATTAAACCCCTACCGATTAAACTGCTATGCCAGCCGTTCAGGCAATTTCATTTATTTATGGTTACCGCTATAAAACCGGCAAATGAGTTAAATTAGCTTTAATACGAAAAACCACCACCAACGCCACTGCTAGCACATCGATCCAGCTTAACCAATAATCATTAGCGGAAATCAGGCTTTTTACCAAGCAAACACCAAATAAATGACTTCCTCCAGAGTTTATCTGCTCTTCATTTGCTATGGGTTGTTATTTTGTGTGGTTTGGGAATTACACATTAAGTGGAATTTGTGCAAAATTGCTTACAATATTATTTTGTTTTCCGTAGCAGTTGTTATTTTTGTTTTTATACCCTTCACCACACTGTGGTACAGGGTATTATGTCTTTGTGCATATGTTTGTAACAGGCAAAAATAATCCATATATATATTTAACCGATTTAATGTAAACAAAGTACAGGTCGCATTTATATCTTTGAAATTTGGCGATTTGCACGAAATTTTGGGAAAAATCGGTTCAGATTTAGATATAGCATATATATATTTAACCGATTTAATGTAAACGGTAATCATTTAGGCCTATAATGATGTCTGCCAAGTTTCGTGAAAATCGGTCCAGATTTAGATATAGCTCCCATATATAGTTTCGTCCGATTTCAGGTAAATGGTGCCCCAAAGTCCCTATATATCTTTTGATTTGCACGAAATTTGGCATAACGTACTGAATTAAGCCTAGAGTGATGTCTGCCAAGTTTCGAGAAAATCGGTCCAGATGTAGATATAGCTCCCATATATAGGTTCGTCCGATTTCATGTAAATGGTGCCCCAAAATCCCTATATATCTTTTGATTTGCACGAAATTTGGCATAACGTACTGAATTAAGTCTAGAGTGATTTCTGCCAAGTTTCGAGAAAATCGGTCCAGATTTAGATATAGCTCCCATATATAGTTTCGTCCGATTTCATGTAAATGGTGCCCCAAAGTCCCTATATATCATCCGATTTCCACGAAATTTGGTACAACCTAATCATTTAGGTCTAGAATGATGTCTGCAAAGTTTCGTGAAAATCGGTCCAGATTTAGATATAGCTCCCATATATAGTGTCGTCCGATTTCATGTAAATGGTGCCCCAAAGTCCCTATATATCTTTCGATTTGCACGAAATTTGGCATAGCGTGTTGAATTGAGTCTAGAATGATGTCTGCCAAGTTTCATGAAAATCGGTCCTGATTTAGATATATCTCCCATATATAGTTTCGTCCGATTTCATGTAAATGGTGCCCCAAAGTCCCTATATATCTTTCGATTTGCACGAAATTTGGTACAGCCTATTCATTTAGGTCTAGAATGATGTATGTAAAGTTTCGTGGAAATCGGTCCAGATTTAGATATAGCTCCCATATATAGTTTCGTCCGATTTCATGTAAATGGTACACCAAAGTCCCTATATATCTTTCGATTTGCACGAAATTTGGCATAACGTACTTAATTGAGCCTAGAAGGATGTCTGCCAAGTTTTATGAAAATCAGTCCAGATTTCTATATAGCTCCCACTTATATATAGCTCCCACTTATAGTTTCGTCCGATTTCATGTAAATGGTGCCCCAAAGTCCCTATATATCTTTCGATTTTCACGAAATTTGGTACAGCCTAATCATTTAGGTCTAGAATGATGTATGTAAAGTTTCGTGAAAATCGGTCCAGATTTAGATATAGCTCCCATATATAGTTTCGTCCGATTTCATGTAAAGGGTACCCCAAAGTCCTATATATCTTTCGATTTGCACGAAATTTGGCATAACGTACTGAATTGAGCCTAGATTGATGTCTGCGTTGTTTCGTGAAAATCGGTCCACATTTAGATATAGCTCCCTTTTATTAAAGATTGATTTTAAGTACTTGACGCACCAAGGAACCAATAGGAACAAAACGTTCTGAAATTAGTATAACGTATCCTGTGACAAGTTTGTTTGAAATCGCTTAATATTTGGCCCGATATCAAGTAAATTGTTAGTCAGTTTGACATCAAATTTTGCACAACGTACAAAATTGAGCATAGAATTATGTAGTTTCGTTTTCTAGAAGTACAGACATAGCCCAACGGATGACCTATTTATATTTGTTTGAAGTCGATTTACATACTTTATGGATAGATCTACGTAGATTCACATTTAGATAAATATCACATGTTTTATTTCATTCAAGTACATGC
>NW_026881372.1:0-10701 GCF_032173495.1 Musca vetustissima | reverse complement strand
ATTTTGAGATGAAGTGGGCTGAAAAGTTATTTTTTTGTGTTTTTTTCGATTCGATCTATAGGCTACAATTATACGCCGAACATCACAATACAACCCACGGTGAAGGGAGTATGGACAAGTAATTAGAAGGGATGCACTGAATATCGGTAATATTCGGAAAATATTTCAGTGTAAGGAAGAGGTGTTGTTGACCTCTAATCGGGCATGAGGGTGCAAATATCACGAAATATTACCCAGGCTGGGAATAAAAATCCGCAGAAAGACAGAGTTCTATGGTAGTTGTGTAGGGTATTGTATGGTCGGCCCCGTCCGGCTATACTGCTCCGCTCACTGGTTTGTTTTTTATTTTTATTATTTAAATTAATTTTACTTAAATTTGATAAGTTATTCTTTTTTCGTTTGACACCCACGCGCTATTCACGAAGACAGGTTATGAATGAATGAATTGGTGTCGGAATACGTATCGTCCATTAAGCACCCAATCTCTAATCGGCAAAACGCAAAGAAAATATATAGAGCACAATCTGTCGGACGAACTTAACATTAAACAGAAACACTCCACACGCCCCATAGAGCATATACATAAAGTTTGGTCAAAATCGGTACAGTAGTTCTTGAGTTACGGTGCAAAAACACAAAAAACCAGTAAGGAAAGTTCAATAGTCGGACGGGGCCGACTATATGATACCCTTCACCACTTTGGGTACATACAAGAGATGCTCTTATGTACAATATCCTTTCGATAGAATAGACATATCATCTTTGGAGGACCATTGAAATGGAATCTAACGAAATTAACTGCGTGAAGTTAAAGATATTGGAACTAAATTAAAACAACCCAAACAACCCATGCCAATCTGAAATCTATGAAAAAATTAATGACAATCATCGACCAAAATATGTATAAGATATATAAACAAATGAACGTCTTTGAGCAACCATGGCATCCACCATTTGGTAAGCTGCAACACTATGCCCTATCCAAAATTTATCTCGACAAAAAATACAATACACGTTTGTCTAGGTTCGATTTGGTACGTTATGCACTAATTCGTCCTAAGCGGACAAACCTTAGTTATTTGGTACATCATTTTGATGAAATAGGATGAAATTATGTATGGAAGCTATATTTAAACTTGAAACGTCTTCAATCCAATACGCTATGCAATATTTCATGTAAAGCGAACAGACATAGGCTCCTCCATTTGCACCATTTTCATAAAAACGGACAAAATAAAAACGGACCTAATTCAATGCACTCTGTAAAATTTTGTCTCAAACGTACCAATATTGGGAGTTTGGTGCACCATTTCATTCTAGACTAAATTCAATACACGCTGCAAAATTTCGTGGATATAGAACATAGACTCCTCGGTGCCCCAACTACATAAAATCGGACGAAAATATATATGGGAGCTATATCGAAATCTAAACCGATTGCAACAAAACATCGCATACATCAATCTGAACTTAATTTAGTACTCTGTGCAAAATTTTGTCTCAATCGGACAAATATTGGGAGTTTGGTGCACAATTTACATAAAATCAGATGAAACTGTATATGGGAGCTATATCTAATTTGAACCGATTTCAACCAAACTTAGCATACATCAATCTAGATCTTATTCAATACCCTCTTCGAAATTTTGTCTCAATCGGACCAATATTTACAAAAAATTATTATATATTTGGGAGCTATTCCAACAAAATTTAACACACATAACTCTAGGATCATTCCGGTACGCTGTTAAAATTGTCCTAATAGACAAACATTGGAATTTTGGTGAATTGTAGTGAATTCAGCCGAAGCTATATATAAATCTTAATTACTTTTCATCAATTTCAATATGATTTTTACTTGAATGAGCAGTACCATATTTCATATAATCCTGATCCTAACCGCTAGATGGGCTGACGGTCATTGGACTGAGAAAGTATTTCTATGTATATCTCTAAAAGTACCTTGGGTCTATCTCGTTTCACATTTCACCAAATTTCAAGTTATGTTATACCATAAATATAATCCCCAATTATACTAAGTATTACAGTATACTCTCCACATTGCATAAAGGGTATATTAATTTTCTTTAAAATTTAGTATGTAAAGTGCACCGCGAAAAAATTGTCGGTGAAGGTCCTCAATATAATTCAGGGACATTTGCCATCAAAAATGGTTACAATTTAGTATATCTGGGCCAGTTCACAATATGTCAATGTCAGCATAGGAACACTTACTTGCGTTATTCCCTATATGAAGATTCCTTAATTTTAGACTCCGTGTCCACATTAACCAACAAAATTTGCTATAATTTTCTTTGTAGATCATAGTGTTTGGCAAACGTTCCTGGAAAAAATGTCGGCATATGCCCACTTTTAGGTATAGTCCCATATAACCTTCCTATTGTTGGTATTTTGCAAGTTTTGGACATGGGTTAAGTTAGGTTAAAAGGAGGGGTGGATGATACCATCACGTGTCCAACATGAGAAGGATATACACATAAGCCAATTGATGCCTGTTGCGCGCTCTAGAAATGCGGAGAAACTCAGAATTAGTGAAAGTTTAGATTAAAAACATTAGGGTTTGATTCCCCTATGAATCTATGTATTCCGTGTTTTTGTGAACACCTTCAGTCTTCTCCATTTACAACCCTTCAGATCGGTTAGTCCGTGAAGACTAACCGATCTGAGGGGGTCCCAAGAATTGTTTCTGAAGGCATGCAAATGCTGGGCAATAGCACAGGAAATGTTCCAGTGTTTCACTTGATTGCTGTCCGTAAAAATATTTACTGTATTTTGTCCTTTGAAATTAACCAGTTAAGACACTCTGTTATAGCTTGAACCTCCGCCTGTAAGATCGTGCTCTGATCTGTAAGACGAAGAGAAATTTCGGTACCCGGTTCTTCAATAAAAAGTCCCAGTCCAGTTTTCCCTCCTAGTCGAGAGCCATCTGTGTAGCAACAGTTACCAGGCGGCATCTGAACTAATGTTCCACTATTCCATTGTTCTCTATCTGGTATTATAGTTTCAGGTATGCGATCTGAATCAAAGGTATTGATTGCTGACTAAGTAGTTGCCTGTAATATGTTGTGTCCGGTGTCTATCCACTCGTTCATTGCTTTAAGTCTTAAAGCTGCAACCGCCGCTACATATTTTATTTAGATGTCTATTGGATGTATGTATAATATTGTATCCCTAGTTGGTATTGCTCCACATATACCTAGGCAACACTGTCTTTGAACTTTCTGCAACGCTCTTACGTTACATTTAGTATCCGTTGCTGCACCAGACAACAGGCGCTTATGTTAGAATTGGTCTAATAAAGCTTCTCTAGATCCAGTGTATCATCTTTGGATTGAAACCCCATCTTCTACATAAAGACCAGCATCTATGTGCCTTGTCAGCCCTTTGCTGTATGTGGTATTTCCGTTTAAGTTTCTTGTCTAGAATTACACCCAGATACTTAACATTGTTTGATATGACTATCGTTTTGTTTTGGAAGATGGGCTCTTCGTACTGACCTATATTTGTCTTTCTGGTAAAAAGACATATCTCCGTTTTCTCCGTATTTACGTTTAAGCCCCTCGGTTTTGCCCAATCGTGTGCGATTTTAGCACCGTTTCGGCTTTCCTACATAGTAATTTAGGATTCTTTCCCTAAGAAGTATTAGAACGTCATCTGCATAACAGACTGGTTCAATTCCTTCATCGGTTAAGTTCCTTAAGAGTCCATTTATGGTAGTTACCCACAGGAGCGGTGACAAAATCCCTCCCTGTGGGATTTTTTATCATATAGTTATTTTTTAGCATATAGTTAACCCATGATTGCCCGGCCAACTTGGAATGTATCTCACGATTGGATAAGCGTATTAGTTCTGACATTGTTGAAGGCTCCTTCAATGTCAATGCATACCGCTAAGGTATATATCTTCTCAGCGAAGGTGCCCTCAATATAGTGTACTACCTCATGTAAAGCGGCTTCCACTGATCTCCCCTTTACATACACATGTTATTTGTATTTCAGCGTATCATTGGGTATACTGCTCTTTATCATGGTGTCGATTGTACGTTCCATGGTTTTGAGTAGGAAAGAAGTTAGACTTATTGGCCGATATGATTTTAATGTGGCGTAGTTTGCCTTGCTGCGCTTGGATATGAAGAGTACCCCGGATTCCTGCCAGGCTTTCGGCGTGTGCGTCAACCTTAAACATGACTTAAAGAGTGCGGCTAGATGTGGTGATAAATTTTGGACATAACAAGACTTGCCACACGTTATCATATAATAACTTCAATAAGTTGTTCAGCATTTATATCTAACTTCTAGGTTATACTAAGTTCAGTATGAAAGATATATGTGGTCTTTGGTGCACCATTTACATTAAATCGAACTAAAATTTCATTTTTCATTTTCACGAAACTTAATACACATCATTCTGGAACTACTTCAGTACACTATACCAAATTTCGTGCAAATCGAATGATATATAGGGACTTTTACCTTAAATCGGAAGAAAAAATATATGGGAGCTATATCTAAATCTGGACCGATTTTCAGGAAACTTTACACACTTCATTCTAGACCCAATTTTTACCCTGAGCCAAATTTCGTACAAATCGAAAGATATATAGAGACTTTGGTGCACAATTTACTATAAATCGGAAGAAAATATATATAGGAGCTATATCTAAATCGGAACCGATTTTCACGAAACCTAACACACATTCTAGACTTCATTCAGTACGCTATACCAAATTTCGTGAAAATCGAAAGAAATATAGGGACTTTAGTACACCATTTACCTTAAATCGGACGAAATTATATATGGGAGATATATCTAAATCTGAATCGATTTTTCCCAATTTCAATATGGTTCCAATGGTCAAACAAGTGATGTATGCCAAATTTCATCCAATTCGGATGAATTTCGCATACGGACGAACGGACATGCATAAATCGACTCAGAAATTGATTCTATGCATATTCTAAAAAGGAACCAACAGTTTTGCTTAACATATTTTTGTCGCACATTAACTTGAAGCCGTTCTAACTTTTTTTATATTTTTTTCATTGATATAAAATGATTTTCTTATGAATTTTAAAAAATATTTCTTTTTTTCATTTCTATACCTGATGACAGAACGATTTTGTTAACTGTCATTCAAGCAAATGCAATTGAAGAAATATATTTAATAATTTCATTCAATAGAAATCATTATCTTCATAAAAAGAAATGTTTATTGGCAACTTCGCGTCTCAATCAATTTTGCAATTTTGTTCTCTTTCCGATACTGGATTCAATACGAAAAGTTTTTGGAATTCCTCTTTGGTTTCGTTCCTTCTTCATCTAATGCTACGTAAACGTGAGGCCTACTTTTTATGTGGTATAACAGGCAGACAAACAAATCAAACGTGTATTAGCATACAGGTATGCTGACAGACAGGTGAACAGGCTGATTGAGCCTACCATGTGAAAAGCGAAATGTTGAATAAAAGAATATATAATTAAATTTTGTCGAAGATTCGCAGTTGCCTCTTGAAAATATTGACTGATTGAAAGCAACGCCGCTAGACAGACGTAAAAATCCGACAGACTTAATATTAGGATATGTGGAATTAGTTCTGGAACCAATATAAATGTGTCAGACAGCTTGATATTGTTGACATAGTATTTTGGTTTTGTAGATAAGTGAGGATTGTGTAGGTAACAATGGCGTGAGCGTACTATAGAAACTCCAAAAAAGTAAATTGCGAAAAACGTTAATAGATTTTTTATTCAACTTTCAACATGATGTAATTATAATCACTGTAGAAGCCTTATCCAATACTACGACGACAACAAAGCAGTGCTTAAATTCGCATAAAGACGTTTTTACTCCACATTCATTATAACATTACAACCACTATCATCATCACCACCAGAGTCGCAATAACTCTAGGTGTCCTTTGGATGACGAAAAAATTATTACTGAAGTCTGCCTGTCTAGCCGCCGTAGGCCATTATGAGATATTTGAGATTGGCATGGCCGAACTTCGTATGCCCTTCGCCATGATTTGAATGTTAATAATATTGTCGATAAGACTTTTATATACACTGCGTGTCATAACTATAGACGCACCTTTAATTCAATTGGTATGTTAGTTGACAAATAAAATGGACCCATTAAGTTATTGTTCACAATAAAACGATTAAAAACACATATTATTCAACAAAAATAATTAATTTATTCTTTATAGTTTCGCCGAATTCTGCACTTTCAAAATTGCTGGTGTTGCATAACTATAGAGGCACTTTAACAAAATTAGAAAAATTTATTTTTTAAAACTTAAATAAAATAAAATAACTTTTATAAATAATGGATAGGGCCTCTCTTATTTCGAATAAGTTCAAAAATTTTATCCATCACACTGTTGATCAAAATGATTCCCAAGTCTTCATCGATTGACCGCTATTCATCGAAAATCACTTCTTGGAGGTAAAATACAGTTTGGTATTGGAGGTTTTCTGCATAGACACGATGGGTCAAGATTCCACACATGTTCTGGATCGGATTCTGGTCGGAAATTTTAATATTTTTCGATTTTAACCATACTTGAGTATGGCGACTTTTATGAACTGGCGCGTTGTCCTGCTAAAAAACGAGTCCTTGATTGTTGCTGCTTTCCCAAAATGGCAATAATTTGTCTTCCAAGACTTGAACGTACTCCATTGAATTCATCCGACAACATGAAATGTCAAATAAAGCATTCCGAGGCTATAAAATGCTCCCAAGGTGGTGGTTACCGAAATATCGTTATTTCTTAATACGATATTTCGGTGGCGGTTGCTTAATGGCCTTGGGAACATTTTATAGCCACGGAATGCTTTATTTGACATTTCCATGTTGTCGGATGGAGTACGTTCAAGTCTTGGAAGACAAATTATTGCCATTTTTGGAAAGCAACAACAATCAAGGACTCGTTTTTTAGCAGGACAACGCGCCAGTTCATAAAAGTCGCCATACTCAAGTATGGTTAAAATCGAAAATTCTTAAAATTTCCGACCAGAATCCGATCGAGAACATGTGTGGAATCTTGACTCATCGTGTCTATGCAGAAAACCTCCAATACCAAACTGTATTTTACCTCCAAGAAGTGATTTTCGATGAATGGCTGTCAATCGATGAAGACTTGCGAACAATTTTGATCAACAGTGTGATGGATAAAATTTTTGAACTTATTCAAAATAAGGGAGGCCCTACCCATTATTTATAAAAGTTATTTTATTTTATTTAAGTTTTAAAAAATTAATTTTTCTAATTTTGTAAAAGTGCGTCTATAGTTATGCAACACCAGCAATTTTGAAAGTGCAGAATTCGGCGAAACCATAAAGAATAAATTAATTATTTTTGTTGAATAATATGTGTTTTTGATCGTTTTATTGTGAACAATAACTTAATGGGTCCATTTTATTTGTCAACTAACATACCAATTGAATTAAAGGTGCGTCTATAGTTATGATACGCAGTGTATAAGCTTTTCATGGCAAACTACTAATTGGGCTAAGACTTGAACATAACAAAAATACAGGGAAATATTTAAAGCAGCACAGCAGATGACATGAAGAGGGAAATGTAGCCATTCTGTGGCCAACGATAAACACAAAATAACAATAAAATATTTACGTCTATCAGCATTTTACCCAAACTAACAAAAAGGAAAAAATAAAAATCACAATTTTAAGAGATCATTGTTTTATATATGGAAAAGAGATATTTAATTTTTCTTCTGCACAACAAAAAACATAAAGGGTTCCTGCCTCTAAGAGATAAATGAAACCGTCAACTCACATCCGTTGTCAACCAAAATGCTTGCAGACAGTTGCTATTTAAAATAATGGAACGCAATCAAAGTCAAAGAGTCTATATATATTGTTTGGAAATAGATGTACACATTTATTATGATTCACAGGCATATTGCCTGTTTTAGTATATAGGTTTAAAGATGCTTGTGAGCGGGGCTGGTATCGGAAATAACAAGATTTAAAAGATTAAATTTTTACTCCTTGTTTAGGAACTACTTCCAGCTTATGATCTGAGTCCATCAACTTGGGCAAGCGTGGTTAATGATCTTAAGCCTTCAGTGTTCGCTAAGCGAATTAGAGTTTTAAGAAATGTCCATATAAGTGTAGCGATTTTATTGAAATTTGGGTTTGCTTACGTATTACATTTGTGAAGCGAGATTCTTATCTAGTATTGGTTGTATAAAAAGGTAGTAAGGTCAGTGATGTAGGTTTTGGTACTATTTACAAAATATTTACATAAGCAACCGTTAAATAAGAGTTGCATTTTAGTATTTAAATGATTAATAAAAAGTATGTGTTTATACTATAGTAAATAACATTTGAATAAAAAATACGTTATAAAAATTAACATGCCTCTTTTCAATGTTATGCCTACTTTTTTACCATCCACCATATGATGCAGGGTATACAATTTGTATTGTATTCGAAACATATCTAAATATACCTCTGACACCTCATATGGTTTATATGAAGTTTGTTCTAAAGGTATGGCGTGTCTTGAGTTCGCGAAGTTTGACTATTTGACTATTTATTAAATTTGTGTAGTTTTTAATACGATCTTTATGCAAAATGAAAAATTTCATTGCAAAAATAATTTGTTTGATGAAACCAATCGAGGTCTCCTCGTGGATGTGATTTTAAGTATACAAAGGAAGGTAGTTTAGACTGGTACTGCGTATTAAGGACGGAACCACCGATGGTATTAGATGTCTTTATCAAAGTTTCCCAATCTTTCTCCTTCTGATTGAAGTAATTGTAGTGTGATAGAAAAAGAAGAAGGTTATTTAATACTAATCTAAGAATTTTGAAATTTTACACAGTTTTATAAAACACTAGATAAACTTATGTATTGTTACGAGTTATTATATATCAATAGATTTTATCGTATTATTGAAAGGTGAAAATCTTCTATATACAGTTAATTTTCGTTATGGGTCAATAATTTTACATAGCTGCCATGTAAAGATTTCGAAATTTTTCGGTATATGTTTTGACGTAACACGCATATAAAGTTATCGGTATTTTAACCGAGATTATATATTTACATAAAGTGAGGTTATTTATTATTTATACATAAAGTGCAATTTACATAATTTTGAACGATTCGTTGACAATTGTCTTTTGTTATATGGTAGAGATCCCACAATCATTGTCGGTGATTCAAATATTGATATCAATCAAGCATTTGTATCCTCTGATATGTTTTATCATGTTACGATATCAAAAGCTGTAATAATTTGATAACTCGGCCAGTAAGTAACACATGTATAGATCATGTTTTTTTGCAATATTTTGAAGCCAATGAAAGTATCGTCAATTGAATGCTATATATCTGACCACAATACACTGCGTATCATAACTATAGACGCACCCTTAATTCAATTGGTATGTTAGTTGAGAAATAAAATGGACCCATTAAGTTATTGTTCACAATAAAACGATCAAAAACACATATTATTCAACAAAAATAATTAATTTATTCTTTATGGTTTCGCCGAATTCTGCACTTTCAAAATTGCTGGTGTTGCATAACTATAGACGCACTTTTACAAAATTAGAAAAATTTATTTTTTAAAACTTAAATAAAATAAAATTACTTTTATAAATAATGGGTAGGACCTCCCTTATTTTGAATAAGTTCAAAAATTTTATCCATCACACTGTTGATCAAAATTATTCGCAAGTCTTCATCGATTTACCGCCATTCATCGAAAATCACTTCTTGGAGGTAAAATACAGTTTGGTATTGGAGGTTTTCGGCATAGACACGTTGAGTCAAGATTCCACACATGTTCTCGATCGGATTCTGGTCGGAAATTTTAATATTTTTCGATTTTAACCATACTTGAGTATGGCGACTTTTATGAACTGGTGCGTTGTCCTGCTGAAAAACGAGTCCTTGATTGTTGCTGCTTTCCCAAAATTGCAATAATTTGTCTTCCAAGACTTGAACGTACTCCATTGAATTCATTCGACAACATGGAAATGTCAAATAAAGGCTATAAAATGCTCCCAAGGCCATTAAGGAACCACCACCGAAATACCGTATTAAGAAATAACAATATTTCGGTAACCGCCACCTGGGGAGCATTTTATAGCCACGGAATGCTTTATTTGACATTTCCATGTTGTCGGAAGACAAAATATTGCAATTTTGGGAAAGCAGCAACAATCAAGGACTCGTTTTTTAGCAGGACAACGCACCAGTTCATAAAAGTCGCCATACTCAAGTATGGTTAAAATCGAAAAATATTAAAATTTCCGACCAGAATCCGATCGAGAACATGTGTGGAATCTTGACTCATCGTGTCTATGCAGAAAACCTCCAATACCAAACTGTATTTTACCTCCAAGAAGTGATTTTCGATGAATGGCGGTCAATCGATGAAGACTTGCGAATAATTTTGATCAACAGTGTGATGGATAAAATTTTTGAACTTATTCAAAATTAGGGAGGCCCTACCCATTATTTATAAAAGTTATTTTATTTTATTTAAGTTTAAAAAAATTTTTTTCTAATTTTGTAAAAGTGCGTCTATAGTTATGCAACACCAGCAATTTTGAAAGTGCAGAATTCGGCGAAACCATAAAGAATAAATTAATTATTTTTGTTGAATAATATGTGTTTTTGATCGTTTTATTGT
>NW_026881371.1:0-10774 GCF_032173495.1 Musca vetustissima | reverse complement strand
ATAAATGTTCCGCACCATATTTTTCTATGTAAAAAAAAAAATTTAATGTGGATTCATACTTTTACCTAGCCCCCACATAAATGTTCCGCAGTATTTTCGGTATTCTCCAGATCTTAGCCAAATTGACCAACCTGAGTGTCAGTAGTTTGCTTGCTTCTTCCAAGACGATACCTCATCAACCCTATAGAACTTAAGGACCCTTTTCATTGTTTAGTTATAAATCAAATCTATAGCTATTTAAAAATTAATTTTAAAACTAAAATTAATACCCGCGAATCACTGTACATAAGTTGTTGCACACTGCAGCTAGTGTACACATAACCAAAGCAATTGAGTGCAATTTTCCACGTTATATTAAAAAATTTGTTATTTTTTACAACAACATTTCCTTTTGGGCTTGCCAACTCTCCAACTCAGAAGCAAGTAAGCCAAAAAACAAATGGGCTCACACTCAGCAGGGATGGTATGTATTGGGGATAAGTAAGTCTTTAGGGTTGGACAAAGTGTTGAAGTAACTTTAAAGATGAATAATCACGGAATACGAGTGGTACAAAATTGTGTACTATTTGAATATTCGGTGGACTTCTAGTGCAAAAAATATGAGTTTTCTGTGCATGATTTTACATTATTTTCGGAGTTTTAGGTCTTCCTATTGCTATACGATAAAAGTGGTACGGAAATATGTACATGGAAGTAATTGTCTACTATTATAAGACATATTCGGCAAACTCTTTTTTTTAGTATCGATTTTGAGCCAGGGTGATTCGCTTGCTCAATTTTGTATGGGTATCTACAATAGCTCCAACAACTGGGCTACTTATCAGTCCCATGCTATTGTTTACATTGTGTATGTCAAATACGTCACTGTTTATGACATCTAATGTTTTGACATTTATTTTTTGGAAAAACGGGTTTTTGTCAAATACGTCAAAATTGTTTACAAATCATCTCCAACCCTTAACCCTCATCCTCTCACACATACACCCCCCATCGATGCGTTATTTCTCTCTCTCTCTCTTAGCCACCACAACATTAACCGGCAAGTGCCACCACATTCAATGAGGAGGACTGCTCATAAAGTAATTTATTCTTCTTGGTATGTGCAAGGACCAAATTGTGGATGTGGAGGTCATACAGAGAGTATGGGAGGAATGGTAATGTGTTGATGGCGGTGACCCAGGACTTGAACTGTTCATCATAATTTATATTTTATTCTTGCATTACTGAATGCAGTTGACTGATGACTGGTGTTATGATGTTGATTATGTGAAGGGAAGATGGGAGTATTAATAATATGGTAGTGCGGGGTTCTACAAAGTTACCCAATGATAATGGGTGTGAGTTTCAAAATCTTATGAATGTATGTATGTGTGATTTTTTCGGGTTAATAATAAAAACAAAAAACATCACAACGACTGCAACCATTTTTAATGAAATTTCTGAACAAGTTTCATAATGAAAATACTAAAGTGATGGAAATTGCTGTGCAGTATCATCAGATAGAGTGGGGGTGGTAAGAGAAAATGAGACTTTATTACACTATCATACTCTTGGGAGCACATGTGGTCGGTTTGGTGGGAGGGTGTGTATGTGTGAAGATTTATATGCAAATATTGAGTATTAATATTCATGTGTTGGTAATTTCTTATTATTGTCAAATAGAATGACAATGATGGGTGTTGACGCTGTCGTTGACGTTGCTGGGAATAGTGATGATTTAGCTGATGGTTCCATGGAAATGTTGTTATGAAATTTCAAAGGATTTGTCTTCTCTTCTTCTCTGTTGATAGCAATATTATAGAGATTATTGTTGAAAATACTGTTATTTTGGTGTCACTAAAGGCTAAATTTCGAATAATACCAATCATTTTGTTCTAGGATTACACCTAAGTCTGTTGGTTCCAGAAGAAGCCGTGTAAAAAAAAAACCGTGTAAAAAGGGAATTCCCCTAAATTAGTGCTATTCACATTTGCTTTGACCAGTAAAAATTATTTGTACGCGCTAAAGGGGAATTCACTTAAATCTTTAAGCTAGTGTTCGCAAACTATCGATACTATCGATGATTTCAGACTTTTTTCTTTCATAAATACATTTTTGTGATATGAACATACTTCGTAAAAATTAAATTTGACAAAAAAGTTAAGTATATAAAATTTCATATCGTGCTAAATGGAATAAAATCGTTAAAAAATTAAAAATATTCAATTTTCAAAACGTATACAAAAAGACCGTGTAATTTTTAAAAATTCCCAGAATCACACATAGCCCCAAATTTTAAATTAACTCATTAAATCTATGTTTCAAAAAATGTTCTAGGATTATTTCAATTTATTTCAATTTATTAAAATTCTAAGAATCACACATTTTCCCAAATTTGTAATTAACTCATAAAATCCATATTTCAAAAATTAACTTTAACATTGTCTTCACTTTATTGAATAACTTTAGTAATAATCACATTTTCCGCAAACTATTAGTTTTTGGCATTTATTTCTTTGTATTTTTGTTAAATTATCCAATATCCTTTTCTGAGATGGCCCAAAGGCTAATATGTCACATCATCGTCCTCTTCACTATCAGCAACAGCAAAGATAGTTGCAATTTCAGTTATGCCATTGTTGCTTTATAAACTTTATTAATTTAATAGCACACAAAAAGTCCTTTTTGCAGTTAGCTGTCGTCGTCCTTGTTGTCGTCGTCCTTGTTGTCGTCCTCCTTCGGTATTTGTACAATATGTTGATGTCGCCACAAAAATCAAGTGGAGTGACTTTTGATTTGGGAAGAATCCAGATATGGCCAACCAACCACACACACACAACACATTTCCAGAATGCCAACTATACCACAAATGGTCGAATAGTCAGACAGACATACATACTTACTCGTATATATTTAGATAGTGCTTCCTCTCTGTCTTCCCATGGCGTTATGATAAACTACAATTTTTCGTTTGGGATAAGGAGGAGATTGAATGGATGTATGTGTGTGTGTTTGAGTGCCTGTGTTTGTGGCTTTTATTATTGAGTTTGAGAATATTATTTATTCGAGATTTAGTTATTATAACCTCAAGGCAAATGAACAGTCAGCCAGTTAGTCAGTCAAGTAACCAACAGAAAGTTATGAAATTAAATATCATCAAATAGAATAAAAGCGAAAATGTAGTTGAGGATGTGCGGAGAAGGCAGGAATTTGTTCGTAGAACAGACAAGATGTGTCACTAGCATTCACTTTTTCTTGGGAAGAGTTTGAAAATCTATCATAAAAAATATTAGAAGGGAGTAGATTGATTTTAATATCTTTTAGAGCTGTTCCTAAGGCGTAAATTTTTTTAAATAATTAAATGCTCTAATTATGCGCACATCACAGCTGGACATATGGGTCAATGATTCATTATGATTGCTTTTCCGACAGTTAAGTTCTCACGCTCATTGGTCAATGTTTTTTCCGATATATAAAAAGTTAACATATTTTTTTTACAAAGCGTTAATTTTTTATCCCAAAAATGTAAACATTTTTTAAATTTTTTTCTCAGCCAAAAATTTGTACTAAAAATGCCCACCCTTTCCACACAGTTGCACATTTAAAAAGAATCCCAAAGTTTAAAATGACTTGTCCTTTGCACGCATCCTTTTTTCCCCGACAATTACACTCACAAACCTTTTAATGAAGTTGTCTAATAAATAATTACCCCAAATCAGGACAATAAACACAATAAGTAGCAGCAAATACAGACATTATTGTTGTTGTAGTGGTTGCTGGTTGCAGTAATATGAAACTGAGAACCCCCCATGGCTTGAATTGGCCTAAGAGAATTTTGAAAAAAATAGCTAGACAAGGGAGGAGGAGTGAGAAAAACAGTTGGTAGGGCAAACAAGAAAAAAATGAACTCTGCCGACTTTTCTTATTCTTCATTACACATTTATTAACAACAGCAACAAAAAACACGAAATGAAATGAAAAATAAATAATAAAATCAAATAAATGCAGATTTTATGGGGCTCTTAGAAAAGGATTAACAACCACGACCACAAATGTGTCACAATATGTGTGTGTGTGTGTACGAGTATGTATTTCTTTTGCAACAGCGGTGGGTCTGCTAAACACCCAACGCCGAAATGAATGTTACTGCAATCTTTGTACAGGACATTATTATATTCATTTTTAATAAAAGATGTTAAGGACATTAATATTTGTATAACAGTTTTTGTGCACGGGAGTGTGTGTGCGTGTTGTGAGTTAATATAAAATATATTTGCCTTTAAACTGCAGGAGTTGACATTGCACATATCCTTGTGAAAACATATTATATTACAACGTATTATTTTTTTCTTTCATTATCCTTTATTAAGAATACAAATTTTATTTGTATATATCATTTGCAGATTTTGACTGAAATGTGGAAAATGTGGTGAATACATGGAGAGAGGGAGGAGGGAAATAAGAAAGGGGATTATTATATAATTACTATTACTTGGTAAAAGGGGGAATATTCAATATTTTATTTCAGAACACAGATAGCAAGGATGAACATAGGTCGTCTTAGTCGGACCGTTAAAGTCAGGATAGAGATGGGAAATATTAAGTATATATAAATAATTGAACGTTTAAATTACGGACATAACCATAATTTGCAGAGGAGCTTTTAGGTTTAATCGATAAGTAGATTTTTCGAGGGATAAACGTGGAATTCTAAAGAATACGCCGATGTCAAATTACAGACATGAAAAAAAAATTGTAACCATTTGATAAAAAAATTCAAAAATCCAATTAAAATTTGATTGATTTTTCGCCGATAAAAATAATGTTCATATTTACAATCGCCGATAAAAAAAATTGTAATCCCATTCGAAAATATTTTGATAAAGCAATTCTCATATATACTAAAAATTTTGTTGAATTTTATTTTGTTAATCGATAAAATATTTTTCATATTGACAATCTTGTTTATCAAATTATTATTATTATTTCAAATTAAATTTCTTGTAGTACGATACAAAACCTTTTAAACAACAATTGCCGATTTTTTACCCTTATTATTACAGCTCTCCCACAAAAATACCTCCAAATTTTCAGTATTTTAACGGCTTTAAACTAAATGTGTAGCTCTATACCGAATAAAAACTTATATTTGTTATCCATCTTTTACAATCTATTCAACAAAGTACTTTGTAATAACGTAATAAAAAATAATATGGCATATTACAAAAAAAAAAAAAAATATATTAAAAATTGTCCAACAAATTTAATAATTTTTTTGGTCAAACTCGTTTGTTGATGGTTTTTTTTGTGAATTGTTGGTGTTTGATAAACATTTCCGACTACGTTTGAAATATGTTATCGACATCTTTTTGTCGAACGCTGATGAAGCTTTTAATCAAAAATTTCGGGGTGGCTTTTTTCTGTGTGGCATTTAATCCTGGTTTCGCCACCGTTTGAGGTGTTCCACCGCTCTTTGACAACGATCGTTTTCGCACAGGGTTATCGTATGTGATCCATTTCTCATCTCCAGTCACCATCATTTTAAAAAATACGTTTTACCAAGGCTTCGCAGATGGAAATTCGATCCATCCTATTTTTTCTGTTAATTGGTGTGGCACCCAAACATCGAGGTTTTAAATAGTTTTATGGTCAATTTCGACCATTTCTCCGATTTTATCGACATTTTCGACGACCGGATTTCTTTTTCCCCCAATCTAATATTAACATTGTATTAGGCTATTTAAAATAATGGACTGCGTATCCAATTTCTTATTATCGACTCATCTAAAAGTGGACAGTTAGATTCCTTTGCAAAACATCGACATATTTAACGGAGACTTGATCGGAATAAAATTCTATGTGGATTCACCCTCACAATATTTAAAAAAGGAGCTTTGCATTTTTGTACCCCCTATATAATGTAACCACACTTATTCGGTATTTTGGTTAGTTTTTAACTGGAGTTGTTCCTAATTGGATATTTGGAGGTTTCTTTAGTTGGTAAATCATCATGATGAAAATGATCATTAGTAGTCCACATTTTGCTATATGTACCAATGCCATGTTTTGGTACAGGTACTCCCAATATTCGATATTTGGAGAATTTCATAAACGTTTTTCACCCGAATTGGAGGATAATATTGGTCAATCAGCTATATAGCCCCAATATATAGTTCCTCTTATTTGTATTTGTGATGTGGTTGCAATTTGCGTTCAATATAAGTTCACTTTCAATACAAAGGCGACACGTCATATTCGTCCTAGTCTATGTGTCTGTTGTTTTTTTCTGGTAGCAATTCACCACGTCAAAGACCCAATCTAAAGTCTCAATCGGTTATAGAAACTTTGGAGGGTATAAATATTTCGTCTGAAGTGTTGTACTTGTTTTTACTAAATATTCCATTTCTTTCTAATTAAATGTCTTCTCACTCAAAAATTTACTTTAAAATCATTAGCGACACATTGTCTAGCTCATCATCCATCTGGGTGCCACGATGTCTTCCTCGTTCTTTTATGATATTCTTTTCCAAATTTCTAAATCTAATCTAAATCTACATAATTTTCTTAGAATGAATATTATACCATATACATATCTCACCCATATGTCCACCTTTTGGCAAGCGTCATACGTGTGTCTTTTATTAGCCTCCATTTCATGAAAAATAGATCGCAGAATTATCTATGGAATCCTTAGAATTCACATGATGATATATGAGATGTGTTCAACGTATGTATGTGCCCTATATTTATCACCTTAAACTCAAAAATAACTACTGCAAATATTTTCCTTATAATTTCATTTGAATAGCAAACATAAATATGAAACCTACAAACAACACCAATCTCACATACACAACACTCTCATATATTTACACATATCCTTTTTCCCAACACACAGCAAGCGACAACTATTCAATGTTTACTCCTAAATGGTGTGAAGAAACAAAATTAGCAACAACATCAAGAAGAAGAAACACTATTACAATAGTAGTGTGATTAGTCCTTATGACGACGATGATGCATGGGTGGATGGATAGATGGATTGCTACTGTTCTTCGGTTAAGATTTCAAAGACTAAGTTTGCCCAGAAGGCGTTTCATATGTGTGGCCTAAACAATAACACATGGTAGGCCATAGCCACCACCAACACCATTACACCGCCAAACACCCAAACAATGTTGACAATTGTGTACAACAATCCAACAAGGACTTGAGTGTGTGATGAAAACCAAAATACAAAAAACGGATATGTGCCACTGTAGGCGTCAACACATTTGCCACATTTTTGCACCAATTTATCGCTCTCCTTTAGACAGCGACAAACAAACAAACAAATAATGAAATGCCGACACAAATTTTCTTCATTTTCTTCTACCAACAACTACCCATAGATTTCTAAACACTCAAAAATTCATTGGAAATTATAGGCTTGTGTCCTTGCCGGCCGATTTGCTGGCTGGCCACTTGAATTACATAAAAATTGACCATCGAACAATGAAGAAAAAACTAGAGTAGAACACTTGGCATGCAAAGAATTCTATTCACTTCTGGACAATATTTAAATAGCCAGGATAATAGAAGATAAAGACCCTTAAATGTGCCACTAACACATAACACAATGCATTAAAAGGTCCTGAAATAAGGAATTAGCCAAAAAAGTATAGAAATGGTATGTGATGGCCAACTTCAAAAGGCCAACAATGGCATTTACATTGGAAAATTGGTCCACTGGAAGAAATGTTTAAGTGGAAAATGGGAAAATTGAACAATTCAAGTGAATGTGTCCTTATACAAAATTTAACTGTATTTGAGAATATATCCCTAAGAGAACTGGAAGCAACGCTCCTATAAGATTGCAAACACGTAATTAACTCAGACCCAGTTGCAAAATTAAACTTATATTTTATATTCATAGAACTTCACCTAAGTTCTGGGAGTATCCGATCTATAGTTTTCGAAAGGATATGCCCAATTCAAGCATTCTGAAAAATAGTGTGTGGATCCAGCAATTATATCGGGCACTTCTGCGCCGTACATAATTATACACTCTGAACTGTTTATACTCTGCGGCTATTCCCAAAGAGGTGTGTATACCGTGAGATAGAGACATCCTTGATCTTTTCATCCGCCAGTATACATTCGATATTGTATGATTTTAGTTGGATTCCACACAAATTATTAAAAGGTAAACCTTTGTCACACGTGACGAATAATGGATCTATAGGTATGCGCCCGAAACATATCTGCAATTGACTGAATAAGTCTCCGAAGATTAATCATATCCAACGAACTTTGTTGGTGGAAGAAGAATTGTGAAGCCAATGGCGAAGAATTTGAGTGCCACACGAAAAGAAGGCTAATCATATTGCACCATGACAATGTGGTATATCATATATCACACATCGGTACTAATCAGCCCACTTTAGACCCTGATCTGTCCACTTCAAGACGAACTAGGTAATCGACTGTGTGGTTCTCTGCAGTCAGCCAAATCCAACGAAACTTTTTCGTGGAAGTATAATTGTGAAATTAATGGTCCCCTGTTTCTTCGGCAAAACTAGATATGGGACAGTAGTACAATTTTGAGTGGTACAGCACAAGAAAACAATTAATTTTGCTAACATAACAATATACATCGATACAATGTCATATATCAAGAAAGGGATATGTCGGTCCACAATCTGCTATGGCTCCCATATAAAATGCTCCAAAATGTTGCAAACGTTTTTCAATCCAAGGGGCTATAATTTGGAATTTTGTGGTTATCAATAGTGGTCCGCAAATTTGGGTAACCCCGGTACCTCCCAATTGTTGTTGTTTTCCGGATTTTGTGTACATTTTTCAATGAAATTTTGAATTTCATTGAGTACAAAATATGAAAAATGATCAATATTAACTCTTGTTTAGGGATAGGCCCATATAAAGGTACTTAACAACTTTCTATATCTTGACTATTTGTTTAACCAATTTAATATGTTGGGTTCTCATAGGGTAGCAAATATATAATATATATGGTCCACTTTTTATAATAGTCCCCCTATAAGGTAACATCCCAAATGTCGATTTTCTTGAGGAGTTCGGCTCGGTCGAACTTAACGAAGTTTCAAGTTGTTTAGTTTTCTTTTTAACATTTTTGGAAAATTTTTCAAAAATATTTCTGCAAGTGTTCTCCTGTTATTTATCGCAAACTCCTAGATATACATGATTCCAGGATACACAATCAATGCTCATTTCATTGTTTGGGAATTGTTAACAATGGAAATTAGACCCTACGAATCTCCAACGAAAACAATAATCATCGACGACAATAAAAAAGTAAACAAAACAATTAGAACAAATGCCCAACAAACAGAAGGGAGGCCTTTAAAAGTAATGACCATAGGACAGGACATGCAAGTGATCAACAATGGTGTCATTTTACATCCAACTCTATTTACACACACTCACACAGTGAAACAATGGAGGAAAAATCGCCACATATGACCAACTGCCTATTGTCTTGATGTTTGTCACTTCCATTTGCTTGTGTTACAAAGTCTTAAGGATATCATTTTCTCATGTGGAATTTTTGTTTTGGTTGGTTGTGGACAAGGAGTTTCAAATATTAACGCCCACATAAGAACTATGAACTATTTTTGTATGCCAAGGTATTGTTTGATTTTTTGAAGCGTGCCGAAAAATAAGTGAAAATTCTCACAATTTTTTTGATTATCTGATGGTTTGATAAGTTTATTGTTTGCAGATTTGCTGCTCTAAATCTTTATCTGGGCAGGTCGGAGGTGTGTAGGAGAGAATGTGTGTTTGTGTGATGCATGATCTAGACAAGGTGGCGTCTATACACATGAGGAATCCATATACGATTTGAGGAAATAGTGAACGATTTCGGACTTTGATTGTTAACTCTTTCCTTAGTTCCGTTTGATTTTTCCAATTTTGTGTTCCGTTAGAAGAAGTTTTTTCTTTTAGGGATTTAACTCTTTCATTGTTTTAATTCATGTGCATATGAGGAAAAGGAGTGTATGTGGGAAATTAGGGTAATTCATTTCCGGTTTCGTATAGGAATTCGTGGAATCTTAAGAGCGACAGAAAAATGTTATTGATTTTTAAAATATTTCTGAAAATTGTTGTTCTAATATTTGCATTAATAGGCTCGGTTTTAAACACCAAGTATTTTGAAGAGGTTTGGTGGAAGAGATTTACCAATTGTGGATGTTTGATAATTCTCAAAGAAAGTGCTAGGTTGTATCTAAATTTATATACAACTTGATTGAGTCAAAAATCTTCCTACCAAAAAATTTCAGTATTTAGGAGAGTTTAGATCGTTTTTCAAAAATTGAGTTCGGTCCATTCGAAGTTAATGACTTTTTTTAAATGTTAATAAACATTACCTCCTACATGTAATTACTGATTATATCCGCCACCAAATCCACAGCCTCACTGTTCACCACTTGGAGGGCTGAAATGAAGTTCCCATTGAACATAATGGTCGATGTAGAGACGATTCCGACCACCCAATACCCCATGATATTGGCTTTAACGTTTGACAGTCAAATTCAATTGAAAACGGGATACTCAATTTATTTTTCTGGCCTAATAAAAAAAATCGAAGCGTTTTTTCCACTCCGATTGAGACATCTCCAGGGCATGATCTTTGAATGCTTAAACAAAAATTTCGGGCGGCAAACCTCGTTGATCATCCTTTTTTTCTTGATGAGCGGAATTGGACACCAAGGTATGGCTGCAAGACGTGGAATTGATAGACCAATTCCACGTCTTGGTCGGTGCTGTTTTGAGC
>NW_026881370.1:0-10862 GCF_032173495.1 Musca vetustissima | reverse complement strand
GCCAGAGAGAAAAAAGATTCGATGGGCAGGAGCGAAAGAGAAAATACAGGTTATTTAATCGAGATGCGCAGGAGTTAAACGCCATATATACATATTTAACGGACAATTTCACTTGCGAACAGTAGGCCTACTGACGGATTGGGTAAATATTATAAACGACAAGTTGGAAGAACTGAAAGAACATGCATCCGATATTAAGGATGAAAAAATAAATTCAGACCTGAAACGGAATACGCAAATGTATGAAACAATTATACAGAAAGTGGATGGCATCAAGCTGGACTAACTGGAATTCTATTTTCCAATCTTTGCCAAGAACTCCCAAATGTATGATTTTGCATTAGCGGTAATTGTAATGGAGTCTTTGAAGACGTCGTATATGGAGCGCAATCTATTGTGTCCAAAATAAGCTGATGTGGAGTTCTCTGAAGATATATTCTTCAAATTAAATAGATTGCTCCAAATATACTTCGATATAAGAAAGGAACTGAAGGAAGTAGTGGAAGCCTTGCAATGTTTGGTACCACCGGCAATCCCTGTGGAGGAAATTTATTTACAAAAGACAAATATGCTGACAGTCTGGTGCTGGCCAGTAAAAGTTCAGCGGTAGGAAGACAACTGTAGAATGGTTCGAAAAAAATTGGGAAAATAGGAAAAAGAAGTTGATCTCCAGAATGTAGATGAAAATTATTATCCCATATGAATCCCATAGGTAGAGAAATTGCAGAAGAGACCATGGTCAAAGAAGATATTTTTCAGAAGTAAAGCAAGATGAGAACCCAACCGCCAATAGTAAGTACTGTGTTGTCTTCAAAATGTTGTCTAATTGTAAAAAGCCTGTGAAGGTAACTAGAAACGGATAAATGCCTAGAATAGCGGCGTATCATCGAAAAGAGAACAAAACTGCACATAAAGCGAAAACAGTTTAAGCTGAACCAGATAGATCCGAAGAGTAAATAGCTTTGCGTGGAAACGCATCTTAGCTTAAAGAAGCTGCGTTTCCACGGCTCTATAGAAAATTGGCTGCTACGAATCGTGTGTGCTGTTTTTCCTATGTTCTACGGGGGACTATCGTAAAAAATAGAATTAAGGTGTATTCTTTCTGTCCTTGCAGAAAAAGTAAATCAGCGAATGAATATTCCGGAGAACGGAATATACTGCTTAAGAAAAACGTTGTTGGCTGGATTTCATTATCCAGCCCTAGATGAAGGCAGTGGAACTTTTGCTGAAGGCCCTATAGAAAATTGGCTGCATGGAATCGTGTGTGCTGTTACCTGTAGGCTGTGGCATCTTCTCCTATGTTTCACAGGGGGTTATCCTAAATAATAGAATTAAGGAATATTCCTCCTGTCAATCAAATAAACCTCTTCATTGCTGGAAAAGTAAACCACCGAATGGAGATCCTGCCGAAGAAAAACCTTGCTGGCTGGATAATGAAAGCCGTGGATGAAGTGCTGAAACTTCTTAACTGGCAACGATAGGAAGTTGCCAGCAACGAATCGTGGGTGCTTTTACCTTTAAAAATAGATCTATTTTGCCCTTTTTTGTAGGGAGGTTTGTTACCCAAATAAAGTAACAATTAATACCCATTTCGTACCCGAAGTAGCGTTATATGAGAGCTATCTTAAAAATGGACCGATATCGATCAATTTTGCTGGGGAGATTTGCCTCCCAACTTGGCTAAATCGACATTGAATTTTATTCAGATCATGAATATTTATACATTATGGGGGTGGTGTAGGGTATCATACAGTAGACCCCCTGACTTTGTCCCCTCCATACTGGTTTAGTTTTTATTCTCATATATTTTTTGTTCCTTCAAATATGATTCAAAGTTCCGTCCTTGTTAATTTTGTTAAATGCTTCAAATTATTTTTGATTGTTTGCCACTCATTTTTTGTGGCCTTACTCCAAACTGCCCTTAAAGTTGAATGGCTTTTGTAATTGTCCTGAATATATACATATGTATGTATGCGGAATTTTTGATTATGTATTTGACATTTCTTTACTCTGTGTTTGAATGTGTATGTGTGCCGGTGGCATACCCATTGATGCACCCAACAAGCCGAACATCAAAGTTTGTAGGTAGGCATTTTGCAGAGAACGGAAATGAAATTTAATTTCCCAATTGCCATTGTAAGGGAATTGGAGGATTTAATCAAAATTGTCTTCCCAAATGTAATATATCCTGGCCATTGTGTGGGCTTATATTAACTGACTTGGTATTTCATGCGTGCCACCATTTCTATGTGAGTGCGAGATCCTTAACTTAATTGTGTGGCTTTCTATTGGCCTCCCAACAAGATTCGAAGAAGACGGAAAATGTTGACGATGGCGCTGATGCGGATGATGACGATGTTGTTGGTGTTGATAGATATTTTTTTGTTTGGCATCCAAGAAGTTGGAATTTTCGTTAGGTTTTTTTTTGTATTAAAGCGAAATTTCGTTTCATACATGAGTGCAATTCAAAAAGAAAAGAAGAAAAGCAAATTCCAATTAAATTTAAGAATAGTTCATTGAAGCAATGAACCTCAACACACACACCCCAATGTATCACACATACGTACACACAAAAAGGTCCCATAATAGGAAAACATCGTTTAAAAGGAATTTCAGAATTTGTCGTGTACGTGAATACACATACAGACACACAAAGTTTTATAACAATTACACATGTACATACATTGCATATGTATGTTGAATTCCATACACAATATACCGCAGGATATTACACATGTACGCTTACCCACACCAACTAACTCAAAAAGCAAATATCCTTGCAAAAACTTGGTTAAATCCATGGATAGACGACGAAAACGAAAACGTAAAGGAAGTCATGTTCGACTTCATTCAACTTTTACATTGCGTGTTAAATGTTTGAAAGAACCGGCTAGAACAACAATTGCCAATAATTTGTTGCGGAGGGTGTGTGAGTGTGATTCAGTGTACAAAACATATTTGTACGTGAGCATTTTAGAACACGCACACATTGTCACGTACAAACCTTCCACTTGCCACACTCCCAAACATTTTTGGCAACAACAATTTCCTATTGTAATTCTTCCGCCCGCGCCACCACATTCACTTGCCAAAAATTGCTATCATTTGCACACACACACATATACAGACATCAACTTAAGCTCTCACACAGATACTTACATTCATTCGATTCTCTGTTCCTTCTCGTTATTTCATTAATACGGAAATTTTCCGTATTGTAGATGTGCTGCTGGGTTTTCGGGTGAAAAATCAATATGACGCATGCGCTTTTTCTCAATCAGGAATAAAACGAAATTATCCTCTTTTACTGAGAAAATAGAAAATAAGAAAATTACAGAAAATATGATAGAATCTTCAGAATGGATTTTTCTTGGTAATTAAGGTAAATTTGCTTATGAAGAAAATGCTCTCATCTATTTATTGGAAACAAAGGGAGCTAAACGAAAATAAAGTAGATTTTTTTATGGATCAAGAAAAGAAAAGAATAAGAATCTTTAATAAAAAATTTAAGAATTTTAAATTAAGCTTTAACAAACATTGAAGTAAAAACGAAGTTATGTTAGAGACAGTGTTCGCAAATAAACACTATGGTAGCGTACCGTAGTGTTTTGTACCATACCACTATGATACAGAACATGCTGTGAATCGGCACCCAAACTCTCAAAACAACTTCAGCGTTATTGTACCGGAGCACAGCCACAATTGTAGTGTTCCTCATGCTAGTACACTAAAAACGTTGGACATCGGAATCAGTGTATGAAAAATCAAATAGTGGAACACTATCTATACCTTTTTATACCCTCCACCATAGTATTGAGGGTAAATTAATTTTGTTCATTCCGTTTGTAACTCATCGAAATATTAATTTCCAACCCTATAAAGTATATATATTCTTCTGAAGGAATTGAGATAGGGTACTGAAATTTTGCATAGATTGTCCTTTGTCTGCAGGCAGGCCAAGTACGAAGATGGGATATATTGGTCCACGTTTAGGCATAGCTCCCATATAACGGTACCTCCACCCCCAATTTTCGGTATTTTGGGGTTTTTGAGCGCGTTTTTCATCCGAATTCGCTGAAATTTGCTACATTCGGTTCTTATTGGGTACTAAATGTTTCCACAAAAAATTATAAATATAGGTCCACTTTTTCTGGAAGCCCCCGTATAACGGTACCTCCTAATTTTCAGTATTTTGGGGGTTATGATCGCATTTTTGGGGTTCTTGAGCGCGTTTTTCTACCGAACGCGTTGCAATTTGGTATTTTGTAGTCGTATATGGTAACAAATCTCCCTACCAAAAATTATTAATATTCGTACCCATTTTGGGGTAGTCCCGATATAACCCCCTTTTTATACCCTCCACCATAGTATGGAGGGTATATTAATTTTGTCATTCCGTTTGTATATATATTCTTGATTAGGGTAAAATTCTAAGTCGATCTAGCCATGTCCGTCCGTCTGTCCGTCGGTCTGTTCCTTCTGAAGGAATTGAGATCGGGTGATAAAATATTATTATATTATATATAAAAATAGTTATCTGATTTGTTCCGCGTTTGGGTTTTGGTTCTAAGACTCTGTTGCAATCATTTCACCTGCGGAGGATACCGAGATAAAAAACAACAACTTAAGGTTCGATAATGAACTATATTTGGACATTTTGGGCCTATCCCCTCTGTGAGCGGTATCAGATGGAGTGTCCCGATATTCCCCATCTTTGAACTTGAACTAAGTTTGGAAGAAATAATAAGATGGGCAACGTTTGGATGAAATCAAAATTTTCTGAAACAAATTTGGTCCAAAGAAACATGGGATCTAGAACCAATATTTCTATGAGGCCCATTTTCACCGTGTCAAAGTGTATACACCCTCATTAGCCATATGGCTGAGTGTATAATTATCCAGTAAAAATTTCTGAAATTTGTATCTTGGTTTACATAATCGGTTTGTAGAAATGTCGGTATGAGTCCGCTTTTTGGTATTTTCCCTATCATTTCATTTCAAGTACCTGTCAGTATATCTATGGTGGAGGGTATCCAAAGTTCGATCTGGCCGTACTTAACGCTTTTTTACTTGTTTGTTTTTTTACTCACAATTTATGAAAAATTATAAATATTTCCGATAAATATACAACTAAGTCTGTTTTTACACGGTTTTGATATAACACGGTTTCAAAATTAAATATTTTTAATTTTTTTAGACGATTTTATTCCATTTAGCACGATTTGAAATTTTATGTACTTAAATTTTTTGTCAAATTTAATTTTTGCGAAGTATGTTCATATCACAAAAAGTATTTATGAAAGAAAAAAGTCTGAAACCATTGATAGTATTGATAGTTTGCGAACACTAGCTTAAAGATTTAATTGAATTCCCCTTTAGCGCGTACAAACCATGTTTACTGGTCAAAGCAAATGTGAATAGCACTAATTTAGGGGAATTTCCTTTATGTATAAGATCAATGTATTTTTTTGCACGGCTTCTTCTGGAACCAATCTATCTAATATTGCTCCAATCAAATATTGCTCCATATTTTAGCATAGACCCCATATGACGGTACATTTTTTTTTAATTTCAGTATTTTGTGGTGTTATTTTGTATTTTGGGTTCTCAATTATTGTCACCTAGAACAAATTTAAATTTGGCAAATTGAAGTCACCAAAACAAATAATTTCACAGTTAGATGGCATTAAAATTGAAGCTTGCTTTATTAATTCAGCATGTCTAAGATAAATGTCGGTTTCAGAGTTAGGTTAAGATATAAGATGAACCTAAATAATTTAATCGAACACAAACAAATTCAGTATCTGAATTATTATTTATTGAAATACACTCAGAGGCAATAGAATTATGTACAGCTATCAGCACTCCACCGCCAATTTTATTAAGTCTATCATGTCTATAAACTTGATATTCATCTGAAAAAATTTCAGTATCACCAATCTCATGTTTAAGCCATGTTTCAGAGTAGACAACAATTTTATAATCGCAATCGAAAGATTTTAGGTAAATATGTTTTACATTTGTTTTGAGGCCTCTTACGTTTTGATAAATTAATTATAAGGAATTACTTAGTTTTTTTTTGAACCGGATACATTATCGGAAATAATCAAAGGTTTGGCGTTGTTGGATCTTTCCCTAAATTCAAACTCTTTTACTAAAATCCCATCAGGCCAAAACATAAAGAAGAACATTCAGTCAATTTGGCTTCAGAAGATAAGGTCTCAGCCTGAATACTTGGACCGTTTTGTTCGTTTGAGTCAGCAGTGGTTAAGCCACTGGGTGGTACAGGTGAATATAGCGCCGGCGGCGAGAGATTGTTTTTGGAAGGAACACTCTTGCTATTATTGCGTTGCGATAAAACAACTGGTGAATTTAAAGTAATTAAATTATCACCGTAAGCAATAACAGAAGTAGTCTTCTGCCGTTTCGGAGAACCATCTACATATTCAAATTTGTTAAACATATTCTCAAACTTATCAAGTCGTAAGCATACAGAATTAAACACTTTCTTCATGACAGCTATCTCGATTTTAGCATCCTTAAAAAGCCGATAAAAATCGATTTCTAAGCACCTATAATCGGGGCATGCCCAACGAAGTCCATTTTGACGATCAGTAATTAAATCAATAAGAAGACTATTAAAACCCGCTCACTAAAATGAGCAAATTTTTCACAAAGCTAGCTTTTTCATTTCCTTATAATTTCGTTAGTTTACGAAAATAATCGGTAAGTTAACGACTAAAATAAAGCAATAGGTAAGTCCTACGAAAGGAAAAAGTTTCATATAAATATTTCTTTTATAACGAACAAGTGAAAAGGGCATTAAGTTAGGCTGGGCCGGACTTTTGATACCCACCATATAGTTACTTGAAATGAAAATATAGGGAACATACCAAAGAGTATACCTATACCAACAATTGCACCAAGGGATGGTTGTAAACCATAATGTGCACCAAATACAAGTATCAGCAATTTGTAATGGAGATTTTTCCTAAAATCGCAAAACCCCAAAACGAGGGCCGATATTGACGAAGCATGGCAGCGTGGAACATGTGTATAAAATTCTCAAAATACAGAAATTTAGATGGCAATGTTATATGAGGCCATCGCCAACATATACATGATTTTATTTCGGGGGGTGCGAGCTTAAAAAAAAACATTTTTTTATATGCATACGTGCCTGAAGGCTATACCCAAAAGCAGGAATGCCTGTAGAAATGCCTAATTGAGGATCGACATAGCTCAATTTCGAATGAAAAATACCTTATTTCGCGCTAAATATAACAAATACCGAAATCGGTAGGTATTATTATATAGGGGCTGACCTAAATGGGACCGAGGAAAACTGTTATATAGGGAATACGGTTATATAGGAACAACCTCAACATGCGAAACTAATCAGTTACCTATTTTAATAAAAAGGAGGTTATATGGGGATTACACCCAAAAGAGAGCGACTATTAATAATTTTTGGTGGGGAGAATTGTACTGAATTTGGTTTCAAACCGCGTTCAAAAAATCCATAATACCGAAAATATAGGGTACCAAGTTATTGGGAAAACCCCAAAAATTTGACCAATATTGATATTTTTAGTAGGAGGATTTCTTACTTAATAAGAATTAAAAATACCGAATTACAATCATTTCGGTTGGAAAATGTTCCAAGCTCCCCAAAATACCGAACTTTTTTATACCTTCTAGTGTGATAATGATAATACTTTAAAATACAATATTTTATAATTTCTCCCATATTTAGACCTCTGTCAGCAATAGAATCGATTTCAGATTAAATGGTCAATAGCTCCCCTTTCTTACACTGACTACTTTTACGGATCATGTTTTCCCACATTGAATGTTTACGTTATGAGATGCAATTTTTATCATTTTGATATGTGCCTTCTTTAGCCAAGATCGTACCTACAAGCAAAATGGTGCATAACTGTTTTACAAAGAACATACCAATCTTGATCGACTCAGCGGTATATGGAAAGTAAGGTCTGGGTTCAATATTTAGATCCGTTACAATTTGGAATTTTTCGGATTTGTAGGCTGCCATATTTCTACACAGAATTCCATTTTTGACATAACCACCTCATTAAGCTTCCGTCCAATTGAGGCTTGTAGCCGCATTTTCTAACCGAAAAAGCTGTAATTTAGGATTCCAGTTTCTTGGTAAAGAAAAAGTTATTAGCCTAGTTTTCCAATCTTAATGTCTGTTCTTGGGTATTTTCTAAGACAAAAAATTGTAATGTACACACCCAACTTAAACACTTTTTATACGTAAAACTTGTAAAGGATTTTTTCTACAATATTAAAGTCTGAGAAAACAATATTCCAACTTTCTGTCACTGCGGTTAGGATACATTTTCTAGGGGCAAAATGTGGATCAATTCAGTAATTTTCTGCAAGGAATAGAGGAACTTCTACACCTTCTCAATAGATGTGTTTAAGAGATATTTATCTGAAATTTTTACACAACATGAAGTCAGATATACTGAACAATTCGGAATCATTATCTTAAAAATCAAGATGTTTATTTATGCCGACCTAACCGTAAATGAGCGATTTATCCTGTTCACAATATCTAGCACCAATGGAGTAATATAAATTTTACATTCGTTTCGTAAGAATGTAGGTTTATCTTTAACATTTTCTGGGAAGAGTTATTTTACCCTATAAGAACTCGAGAATCATAATGCGGTGTTGCAAAACTTGCATCGAAATTGTATATGGTTTTTCATGGAGAACTAAACTTTTACATCAAATGACAAAATCCATATAACTTTCAAAGCAGCTGCTATAGCACACAAAATCAAAAAACACATAAATTTATATCCAATTTTTTATTACTTCCATCACCAAAAATACTCTCCTTATTCTAATCGCATTAAAACGCCATAATCTTAAATTCCATCCACTGTGTCATTTTGTGATGTAACCATTATCCTTTGTGTTGATATTCATAAACAGTTTTTAAGTTTTTTGTTTTCTTCTTTTACATTTTGTTTTTTGTCTAAAAATAAAAAATGTACAACATTTCAGTTGATGGCATGTCTGAAATCTCATAAATATTTACGATTACGGAACGTTCCGGTAAAATAATGGAACACAAATATGACGACTGCATATAAAATGTGGCGAATATTTGAAACATTAACATAAATCTGAAGTCATAAACTTTTGGGTGTGCCGCCTTAGAGCACCAGGCTGCTGATGGCATACATACAGAAATTTTACAGAGAGAAATCATGGCAGCGATAAAAATAATAACAACAAAAACAACAACTATAAAAACAGCGGTAGTAATGGCAGGAATAAGAAGGAGATGGAAAAGAAAACTCTCTAGTTTAGTTTTCATTAGTAAAAAAAGGAAAAGAGAGAGAGAGAGAATCAAAATATTAAGAGAAGACATTTCTTAAGAGAGCCAAAGAGATTTCCACAGTTTTGTTGTGTTTTTGAGGAAAACCCGGATAGAGAGAATTTTCCATTTTATTGTATAGACTTTTTAGTGAGAAAATTTTCGGAACAAGGCGCCGGTGCTTGCTTTTCGTTTCTCTCTATCAAAGAACTTGCCATTGGAAAGCCTTATGCGGCAGCTAATGCAATTTGTTTGATTGTGACAGCATGAAAGGACACAAAAAAGGATTACATTTAAACAAAGTAATTTAAAGCTATATTAGGATGATTGTGTAGATTTATGGGCTTAGTCGATAAACACAAAAAAGGATATACTATTACGCAATCATAACGAACAAATATCCCAAGGATAAGCCAAGATTAAGGACGAGACCACCATGGGACATACACAGAAACAGAAATGTTGTGCATGGTTATGTAAATACTTTAGCCCTTTAAAAAAATCTTCTGCACTTCTTGATATGTAAATGTGAATGTGTCGTCGTCGTTGTTGTTGTTGCCTTTTACAAACTACCAAAGTTCAATATCCTTTGGCAGTCAACAGCAGTAAACCAGGTGACTTGTTTTCCTTTTTTTGTTTTTTTTTTTTTGCTTGTCTTTCCTTTTCTGCATGGCCAAACAAAACACTCCCTATTTGTGTGTGTATGCTCAGAGTTATGGCCTGAATGTTGTCGTTGTTGCTGTTTGTTAAATGGAATGTGTGTAAGGAATAATTTAAGGAGCATTCGAAACGAACAACAAAAAACCGGCTGAGATTTTATACACACAAACACACACTCACGCGCATAAGAATATTTACACATAATTATGAATGTGTGGAAGACAAAATTCATCTGTTTACCCAGTAACAGCTGTAGTTGAGGAAATTAAGTTGTACTGCTTCGCAAACCACCGGGACTCTATATAACCGTGGGGCGAGAAGAAAAATAAAAGAAAACGAGTGTGTGCGTGTGATTTGATATCCTATTTTTCACAACAGCAGGCTGCCAGGCAGGTTACATAAAAAACCAGTCGTCACCCACCCCATATAATGGAAATAAACACATACGCACTTACACACACACACGCACCAACACAAACACCCACCATCATCATTCATACATATCTTAGATTTATAAATCTATGAAAAAAATGTTTTTTTCCTTTTTCGTGTTCATAAAACAAACGAAGTTATTTTTATGATTGCAATATAACAAAACGAAACGAAAAAAACATAGAAATATTCTTACCGCCATTCCAATTGGCAATATTTTTGATTGCTGTTTCCGGAGGTTATTTATTTTCATTCATTCCTTTGTCAGCATTCATTTGTTTTCCAAAACCATACAGCAGATAAACTTGAGCTTGTTACCAAACTTTCATAATTTTCGTTTTGTTTTATTAATGCAATAAATTATGAGGTATCTGCCGCCCTTTATAGGCCTTCATTAACGTGATTAGGTGGT
>NW_026881369.1:0-10780 GCF_032173495.1 Musca vetustissima | reverse complement strand
CTCATCTTTATCCAGAGTATATCGGACCCATGCATACGCCTTAAGATTTTGGAAAAACTCTGGGTAAAACCGGCAACATTTGCGAACATCGGCGACAGATCTTTCGGCACTAGAAGTTCAGGATGGAAAACGGGCTAGCATTATTCGAACGCAGAAGTTCTTTTATCCCGAAGAATATAAATCACTGGAAAATAAGACCCGAATTTCTCCATCCAGCCTACTCTTGACACTTAACCCATTTTTGGACTCCAAAGGTGTTATGCGTTCAAATAGCAGATTGGTACAATCAACTGCGCTCACGTACGGTGAACGACACCCTATATTATTACCTCACGGATCAACACTTAGCCAACTACTTGTAGACTTCACTCACAAAGTTACCCTACACGGAGGTAATCAGTTAATGACTCGAGTGCTCAGGGCCGAATTCTGGATATTCGGTCTCCCGTCGTTGGTCAAAAAGACTATACGACATTGCAAGATATGCATAATCCATAAAAAGCGAACTCAGGAACAAATAATGGCCTCCCTTCCGCCAGAACGAACCCTTTTATCCAGACCCTTCACAAATACGCACTTGCTTTTTAACAAAAGGATACGTATGCCTTTTTGTGTGCTTCGCTACAAAGGCCATACACCTAGAGCCGGCAAGTGACTTGTCATCCTATGCATTTCTTGCCGCCTTCTCAAGATTTTTTAGCAGACGCGGATGCCCGTCGACTACCTACTCTGACAACGGAACCAACTTTGTTGGAGCCGTCGATCTGTTAAAGCGGGATCGATTAGCGTTTATGAAAAATTTACAGACCAACATGATCACAAACCATTACCATCAAGATCTCAATTGGAAGTTCATCCCCCCTGCTGCTCCTCATATGGGCGGTCTGTGGGAGGCTGGAGTTAAATCTTTCAAAACTCATTTGCGCAAATGTATGCCAAAAATGAATTTTACGTTTGAAGAGTTTGCTACAATTCTAACAAGAATTGAAGCCTGCTTAAACTCTAGACCATTAAGTCCGTCTAGCGAGGACCCCAACGATATTTCGCCACTGACCCCGGGTCATTTTCTCATAGGCACATCTATCCTTACTCCACACAAACCTGACATTTCAGATACGGACATTAGTTTAGTTAACCGTTGGAAGAGACTCAAGGTTATCTTGCAGTATTTTTGCAACCGGTGGAAATTAGAGTATCTTCATGAACTTCACCGACGAACTAAATGGAAATACGAGAAAGATAACGTCAAAGAAGGGGACTTAGTGGTGATAAAAGATGACAGATTAGCGCCCCATGAATGGGAATTAGGTCGTATAACAAAAACATATCCAGGAACTGACCACAATACAAGGGTTGTCGATATTCGGACTGGTGGTGGTGTAATCAGCAGACCCATTTCGAAGATTGTCAAATTGTTCTCCGACTGACTAGTCAGATCATTACGCACAAGCAAGAACCTAGTACTCGCATTTTGTTTTTCTTTTACAGATATGGCATCATACCTACCAAATCAAGACTGGCGCTTGCAAAATCGCAGCCGAAGCCCTAGCGTCGCCGAGAGAAGCCCCCAACGACCAAATCGCAGACCCGAACGCCGACCCAATTCCAACGATGGACCGCAGCGCAGCAGATCCGATGCCCGAACACCCCGCCCAACTCACTGGCAATTCTCGTGTGGGCTATGCCAAGCCGATCACGCCCTCAGCTCGTGTCAGGTGTTTCGACAAAAAACACCGTACCAACGGTATGAAATCGTAGAGCGCAGGGGATACTGCAGAAACTGTTTGGCCAGGAGCCATCTTGCCCCCGACTGTCCCAGTTTAAGCGGTTGCCGTCGGTGCGATTATCGGCACCACACTCTTCTACACGGAGCCTCTCAATTGGATGACTCGTTGCTAGGTGGGGCTATTACAACTCCCGCTTTCGCATGGGACTTGGTCTTCGTGCCAACGGCGATGGTGAAAATTACCGCAGACGACATGGAAGGGTTTGCCACCGTGAGGGCCATTGTAAGCCAGTCAGCTACGATGTCGAAAATTGCGTATGCGACCTTTCGCCGGCTAGGTCTGAGATCCTTTACGTATCAGGGGCAAAGGTTTACGACCTTCAAAATACATCCGCGAAGAGGTAACAGTACTTGGGCACTGAAGATAAACGCAATTATTATAGAAGACTTGCCCCGGCGGATATATTCCGATCCCATTTTAGAAGACCCCACGAGAAACTTTTCCGAGCAAGCCCTAGCCGACCCAGACCCCCGCAGCAACGTGCCGATCGACTTGGAATTGGGTGGCGATACCTATAGCGCTATAAGGAAAGATGGCTGTACAGCGGCAGGAATCGGTGATGTCATGGCCTATCACACTCGGCTAGGATACGTATTCGCAGGCCCCATACGGAATATGCCAGCACATTAATGCACCTACACTTATCATGGGGGGGCAGAAAATGTTCATAAAACATTCCAATTTTGCTGCGTGTTTAGGCAGCTTAATCACATTTTTTTTGACGCCGTCAAAAGTGGCGACGACAGGCGGTGGAGTTAACGTTGGCCATATATGCACTAATACATATATGCGCCAACGGTTAATTCCATTCAGCAATATAAACATTTCCAACAGCAGCACTGAATACATGGCTTGCTGTTGGATTAATTTTGGCGTCGTAGGTCAGTTTTTTGAGAACAATAAGAACGTGCCGGTTGACTTCCCCCCCGTGATTGTGCAAAATTAAAGAACAAAAAAAAAAACCCCAATAACTTCAGAATACAACATACACAAAGAAAGAAAAAACCTAACAGAAACCAGTAAGGAAAGTAGTAAAGTCGGACGGGGCCGACTATATGATACCCTTCACCACTATGGGTATATTAAACAGGACTATTAAGATGAAATTGGATGAAATAAAATATGTGATATTTATCTAAATGTGAATCTACCTAAATCTATCCATAAAGTATGTAAATCGACTTCAAACAAATATAAATAGGTCATCCGTTGGGCTATGTCTGTACTTCTACAAAACGCAACTACGTAATTCTATGCTCAATTTTGTAAGTTGTGCAAAATTTGATTTCAATCTGACTAACATGAGGAGTTTGATGCCCAATTTACTTGAAATCGGGCGAAAATATATATGGAAGCTCTATCAAAATATTAGGCGATTTCAAACAAACTTGTCACAGGTTAGGTTATACTAATTTCAGAAAGTTTTGTTCCTATCAGCCTATTGGTTCCTTGGTGCATCAATTACTTAAAATCAATCTATAATAAAAGGAAGTTCTATCTAAATCTGGACCGATTTTCACGAAACAAGACAGACATCACTCTAGGCTCAATTCAGTACGTTATGCCAAATTTCGTGCAAATCGAAGGATATATAGGGACTTTGGTGCACCATTTACCTAAAATCGGGCGAAACTATATATGGGAGCTATATCTAAATCAGGACAGATTTTCACGAAACTTGGCAGACATCATTCTAGGCTCAATTCAGTACGTTATGCCAAATGTCGTGCAAATCGAAAGATATATAGGGACTTTGGTGCATCATTTACATGAAATCGGACGAAACTATATATGGAAGCTATATCTAAATCTGGACCGATTTTCTCGGAACTTGGAAGACATCACTCTACGCTTAATTCAGAACGATTTCGTGCAAATCGAAAGATATATAGGGACTTTGGGGCACCATTTAAATGAAATCGGACGAAACTATATATGGGAGGTATATCTAAATCTGAACCGATTTTATCAAAACTTTGCAGACATCACTCTAGGCTCAATTCAGTACGTTATGCCAAATTTCGTGCAAATCGAAAGATATATAGGGACTTTGGGGCACCATTTAAATGAAATCGGACGAAACTATATATGGGAGGTATATCTAAATCTGAACCGATTTTATCAAAACTTGGCAGACATCATTCTAGGCTCAATTCAGTACGTTATGCCAAATTTCGTGCAAATCGAAAGATATATAGGGACTTTGGCGCACCATTTACATGAAATCGGACGAAAGTATATATGGGAGCTATATAGAAATCTGGACCGATTTTCTTGAAACTTGGCAGACATCACTCTAGGCTCACTTCAGTACGTTATGCCAAATTTCGTGCAAATCGAAGGATATATAGGGACTTTGGTGCACCATTTACCTAAAATCGGGAGAAACTATATATGGAAGCTATATCTAAATCACGACCGATTTTCACGAAACTTGGCAGACATCATTCTAGGCTCAATTCAGTACGTTATGCCAAATTTCGTGCAAATCGAAAGATATATAGGGACTTTGGGGCACCATTTACATGAAATCGGACGAAACTATATATGGGAGCTATATCTAAATCTGAACCGATTTTCTCGAAACTTGGCAGACATCACTCTAGGCTTAATTCATTACGTTATGCCAAATTTCGTGCAAATCGAAAGATATATAGGGACTTTGGGGCACAATTTACATGAAATCGGACGAAACTATATATGGGAGCTATATCTAAATCTGAACCGATTTTCTCGAAACTTGGCAGACATCACTCTAGGCTTAATTCATTACGTTATGCCAAATTTCGTGCAAATCGAATGATATATAGGGACTTTGGTGCACCATTTACATGAAATCGGACGAAACTATATATGGGAGCTATATCTAAATCTGGACCGATTTTCACGAAACTTGGCAGACATCATTCTAGACCTAAATGATTAGGCTGTACCAAGTTTCGTGCAAATCGAAAGATATATAGGGACCGTTTACATTAAATCGGTTAAATATATATATGGGAGCTATATCTAAATCTGAACCGATTTTTCCCAATTTCAATAGGGTTCGTCCTTGGGCCAAATAAGTGACTTGTGCCAAATTTCATCCAATTCGGATCATAAATGCGACCTGTACTTTGTTTACAATTTAACATGGACAGACAGACGGACAGACGGACAGACGGACAGACGGACGGACGGACGGACGGACATGCATAAATCGACTCAGAAAGTGATTCTATGCATATTCTCAAAAGGAACCATGGGTCTATCTCGATTATTTTTGCCTGTTACAAACATATGCACAAAGACATAATACCCTGTACCACAGTGTGGTGAAGGGTATAAAAAGTGAATAATTTAAAACATACAAACTAAGTTAAAACCTATTAATGAAAGTACATAAAAACAAAAACTAAAAGAAGTGAATAAAAATTGTAAAACCTGCTACTACATAAAAAAAATCTTACATCTATTATATCCCAGTGAACTAAAACTTAACCTAAAAAATTGCATAAAAATTATCCTAAGTGCATAAAAATTAACCTAATTGTGTAAAACTTATCCTAAACCTTATCCTAAGTGCATAAAACTTATCCTAATTGTATAAAACCTATCCTACAACTTATCCTAATTGTATAAAACTTATCCTAAAACTTATCCTAATCTTAACCTAATATTGCACTACAGTGAACCTAAACCCTAAGATTGCCTTAAAAATACCCACCAATAAAATTACCTACCTACCTAGCCTATTGTGAATTGAACCTAACCCTGAAATAAACCTAACATTAAAAATTAAACTACCATTGCACACTTGTAAAAATATTCGAAGGCTAAAAAATACGTAAAATTAAAAGTTAAAATAATTTGAAATAAAATCCGAATACTACGAAACAAAGAAATATAAAGTTTTAAATAAAAGGCAAAGAAAAAGGTAAAGTGAGAGACAGTCTCAATATAAAGATCTGTAACATTAAGTCCGACAAAAATGAATGATCTATAAAAAAGTCACTTTTTCGATAACCATTGAAGCGGCAACCCTAAACAATTGGTTTGTCTTCTAGCTGATACATCAAACTCGACCTTTGATAAGTAAAGACCAATTACGAATTTTTTACAAAGTAAAATATTTCAGTCAAGATAGAAAAAAATCTACCAAATCTTAATAATCATCCTGTGAAATCTTATATAAAATACATTAAATTAATTTTTAAAGCAACATTAAGGTAATAAAGTGAATATTTTCGTGAAAATATTTCGTTTTAACATAATATAATTTTTCTCTAGGCTGAAATAAGTGTTAAATTTCATAAAAAAGTTGCCAATTCCCAATAAAATTGTCAGCAATTTGAAGCAAAATACTGTTTGTGATCTGTACGTGGAATTCTATATAACCCCGACATCTGTCATCACGTCGAATAACCAGAAAAATCATTATTTTTGGTTATGTCGGGGTTAAAACGTGTCTGATTGCGAAGCATTAGATTTTTGAGCCACACATTTTTTCTTCCGCACTGTTCGACATTCGTCTATGGAACCACCAGAAATCATACCAAAGCAGACACAATAAATCTACATCGAATCATATAATTCATTGCGACAGACAATTTTGCTTTATTCTAAAGCCACCACTACCTAACTTGTGTCACAACAACAATATTCGTCTCTAAAACACAAACCATCAACATCCACATCACAAGTGTAAAATTTGCCATAAAAAGTGCTTGAAAGCTGCCTCCAAAAATTTGGGTATAAACAGTTTCCAAGTGCTACCACCATTGCAGCATCCAAAGGCTTATCAGCTCAAAACGTCTCCAACATCCATTTAGAAGTGAGCCCTCCATTTGTGCATGTTCTGAAATCCAGGTGCTCCAGAAACGTTTCCTAAGTATCCAAATATACATGTGCCAACTCCACATCCAGACATGTACCTGTTTATAAGTTCAACACAAACCCCAAAATTGTTGGCAAATTACTTATAAAGAAATATAACCAAACATATTGCATTGTCGGAAAATTCCGAAAAAACACATTTGATAAGTATAAATTGAACTTTGAATAATTATTTTTCCCCCATTTAACTTAAACTATTAAAAAAATAAATAATTAATTTATAAATTATTTTTGTATAGGTTAATTATAAAATCTTCAAAATGTAACTTTAATTAATGTTCACACATTTACGCATAATTATAAATTTGAATGGGACAATTACAAATTATTGTTCTGAATAAAAGAATAGAATGAAAAGAGTAAACATCATTATCATCAACATCTACTCATAACATAATCATCGAGTATCATTATCATCGATCACTAACAGCGACGATCTTCTTCGAGGCCTCAAGAATGTCAACGCAACAGTAATTGGTGAGTGCAAATTATCAATGAGTGATTTGTTTTTGTTTTACATTATTACTATTCCCATTCATTGTTATAATTTTCTGTTGGCTGCACGAACACAAAAGAAACCAAAATTATTGTATTTGCTTTGCGTAAAATTTTGTCTTCATTTTGATATATTATGGTGGCCCTTAAATAATATTTTTTTTCTGATATTTCATATAATACTTATAATTTATTTGCTTGAAATGATAAAAGTTAAATCGATTTTTATACCCTTCACCACACTGTGGTACAGGGTATTATGTCTTTGTGCATATGTTTGTAACAGGCAAAAGGAAACGAGATAGACACATGGTTCCTTTTGAGAATATGCATAGAATCACTTTCTAAGTCGATTTATGCATGTCCGTCCGCCCGTCCGTCTGTCCATGTATTTTTGTGAGCAAAGTACAGGTCGCATTTATGATCAGAATTGGATGAAATTTGGCACAGCTCATTTGTTTGGCCCAAGGACGAAATTGGGAAAAATCGGTTCAGATTTAGATATAGCTCCCATATATATATTTAACCGATTTAATGTAAACGGTCCCTATATATCTTTCGATTTGCACGAAATTTGGTACAGCCTAATCATTTTGGTCTAGAATGATGTCTGCCAAGTTTCGTGAAAATCGGTCAAGATTTAGATATAGCTCCCATATAGTTTCGTCCGATTTCATGTAAATGGTGCCTCAAAGTCCCTATATATCTTTCGATTTGCACGATATTTGGCATAACGTATTGAATTAAGCCTAGAGTGATGTCTGCCAAGTTTCGAGAATATCGGTCCAGATTTAGATATAGCTCCCATATATAGTTTCGCCCGATTTCATGTAAATGGTGCACCAAAATCCCTATATATCCATAGATTTGCAGGAAATTTGGCATAACGTACTGAATTGAGCCTAGAGTGATGTCTGCCAAGTTTCGAGAAAATCGGTCCTTATTTAGATATAGCTCCCATATATAGTTTCGTCCGATTTCATGTAAATGATGCCCCAAACTCCCTATATATCTTTCGATTTGCACGAAATTCGGCATAACGTACTGACTTGAGCCTAGAATGATGTCTGCCAAGTTTCGAGAAAATCGGTCCAGATTTAGATATAGGTCCCATATATAGTTTCGTCCGATTTTATGTAAATGGTGCACCAAAGTCCCTATATATCCATAGATTTGCAGGAAATTTGGCATAACGTACTGAATTGAGCCTAGAGTGATGTCTGCCAAGTTTCGAGAAAATCGGTCCTTATTTAGATATAGCTCCCATATATAGTGTCGTCTGATTTTATGTAAATGGTGCACCAAAGTCCCTATATATCCTTCGATTTGCAGGAAATTTGGCATAACGTACAGAATTGTGCCTAGAGTGATGTCTGCCAAGTTTCCAGAAAATCGGTCCTGATTTAGATATAGCTCCCATATATAGTTTCGTCCGATTTTATGTAAATGGTGCACCAACGTCCCTATATATCCTTCGATTTTCAGGAAATTTGGCATAACATACTGAATTCAGCCTAGAGTGATGTCTGCCAAATTTTGAGAAAATCGGTCCTGATTTAGATAAAGCTCCCATATATAGTTTCGTCCGATTTCATGTAAATGGTGCACCAAAGTCCCTATATATCCTTCGATTTGCACGAAATTTGGCATAACGTACTGAATTGAGCCTAGAGTGATGTCTGCCTTGTTTCGTGAAAATCGGCCTAGATTTAGATATAGCTCCCTTTTATTATAGATTGATTTTAAGTAATTGACGCACCAAGGAACCAATAGGAACAAAACGTTCTGAAATTAGTATAACCTAACCTGTGACAAGTTTGTTTGAAATCGCTTAATATTTGTATAAAGCTCCCATATATATATTTTCGCCCGATTTAGAGTAAATTGGGCATCAAACTCCTCATGTAGTCAGATTGACATCAAAATTTTCACAACTTACAAAATTGAGCATAGAATTACGTAGTTGCGTTTTCTAGAAGTACAGATACCGCCCAACGGATGTCCCATATTTGTTTGAAGTAGATTTACATACTTTTATCCCATTGTAACAAACGAATGACATGTTTATGGATAGATCTAGGTAGATTCACATTTAGATAAATATCACATATTTTATTTCATCCAATTTCATGTTAATAGTCCTGTTTAATATAGCCATAGTGGTGAAGGGTATCATATAGTCGGCCCCGTCCGACTTTACTACTTTCCTTACTGGTTCTTCATAATATTAAATTTAAACATACTAAAATTAGTAATTATACCTAATAAGCACTATTTTATATATTTTCAGAAAAATCATAATTTTGTTATGTCTTGAATTTTAAATTGATTAAATATGGATTAATAAGAAATCTAAAAGTGTTTTCGTAAGGTGGTATGAACATACTAGGGTAGTATAATTATGGGGTTCAGTATAAAAATTTGCCCGATCTGAACCAAGGATAGGGAGGGTTGTGAGGTAAATATCTCATTCCATCTGAGATATAAAAGTAATGGGAAAATTGAATATTCATTAATCCGCTACAGATCACAAGTTGTGGGACATCCTTTACTTATTATACCCTACACAACCATGTTGTGTGGGTTTTATAGCTTTGTGCAGCCCCAAATGTTTGTAACGCCGCGAAATATTGGTCCTAGACCCATCTTTTAGTATACCGATCGTCATATCTCGACTAGCTGAGTCGATCTAGACATGTGTGTCCGTCCGTCCGTCTGTCCATTATAATTTGTAAACACGATACAGGCCACAGTTATGGACCAATCTTCACGTAATTTTGCATGTAGAATGGGTTCTGGCCAATGAAGACCTCTATTGTTTTTGGAAAAGATCGGTTAATATTTAGGGGATGAAATGAACCAAACACATTATTTTTGTCGGGTTTTCTGGTCGCTCCAGAGGCCGCAATTGTGGCCCAAACACCGCATGGAGAAGGGGATGCATGCATGTTTTAATATTTAGCGGGTCAAATAGACCCTGACTTTTGTGTGAAAAATTACAAAATTTGTATTCTATGGTATATATATTTACTCCTGGAGGATGTAGACCCGAGGAGTTGATAGCATATCCAAGAGGAGTGGTTGGCCTTTAAATTGATACCAAATACAGTGATGTATCTACTCAGATGTGGGAGTTACATTCAAATATTTACAGGTGCTTACGTATTCAGATATTATTTAGTAACCCATTACCACATTAGAGGGGGAAATATCGCGCTGATGGCTTTAAAATTGTTCATGAAGTTCCAGTTATGGTAAAAAACGCGTACAATTTTCGGTGATGATCAGATTACAATTTTTGGGATGAAATGGACCGAAAACTTAATTTTTGTGCGTGTTTTCGAGTCGAGTATAATCCGAAAATCACAACAAAAACCACAGTGAAGGTAATCTAGACAAGTAATTAGAAGGACTGTACTGAATATTCGAAAAAGTAAGGAAGAGGTGTTGTTGACCTCTAATCGGGCAAGAGGGGGCAAATATCACGAAATATTAGTCAGACTCGGAATAGACATCCTCAGAAAGTTAGAGTTCGTGGTAGTTGTGTAGGGTATCGTATGGTCGGCCCCGTCCGACTATACTGCTCCGCTCACTGGTTTTCTTGATAACTTTTTATTCCAAAA
>NW_026881368.1:0-11018 GCF_032173495.1 Musca vetustissima | reverse complement strand
TTAGAACGAAATTTGGCATGGTGTACTGAATTAAGTCTAGAATGTTGTGTGCTACGTTTCTTGAAAATAGGTTCAGATTTAGATATATTTTCACCCGATTTTAAGTAAATTGTGTACTAAAGACTCAAAGTTTGTAAGACTGAAACACAATTAATCTCATATATATGATCCGAATTGGGAGAAGTTTGGTCCGGGATCAATATTTAATCCGGATTAAGGGTTATAGACCCAGGATTAGGCTTAATCGGGATTAAGGGTCACTGATCCCGGATTAAGGCTTAATCCGGATTAAGGGTCCTTGACCCAGGATTAAGGCTTAATCCGGATTAAGGGATACATAATCCGGATTAAGGAACACTTAATCCGGATTAAGGGTTCTTGACCAAGGTTTAAGGCTTAATCCGGATTATGCCTTAATCCGGATTAAGCCTTAAACCTTGGTCAAGGACCCTTAATCCGGATTAAGTTAGAAATTCGTAATCCGGATTAAGGGACACATAATCCGGATTAAGGGTCCTTGACCCAGGTTTAAGTCTTAATCCGGATTACGGCATAATCCAGATTAAGGGACACTTAATCCGGATTAAGGGTCCTTGACCTAGGTTTAAACTTAATCCGGAAAAAGGCATAATCCGGATTAAGGACCACTTAATCCGGGGCACTTAATCCGGATTAATCCTTAATCCGGGGCACTTAATCCGGATTAATCCTTAATCCTGGACACTTAATCCGGATTAAGGGACACTTAACCCGGATTAATCCTTAATCCGGGGCACTTAATCCGGATTAAGGGACACTTAATCCGGATTAAGGGTCACTTATTTTTAACTATTCAATCTCTCTACGCTCAACTAAATGCAGATAGTACCAAATTTAGTACTTTTCATAGACATAAGTACGAATTTCTAAAATGGAGCATCTACATCCTTCTAACCTTCCTTCAGTGAACCACATCCAAAATTTCAGAATTCTAGCTCTTCCCCTTTGTCTACCCTCGATTCGGGGTCAATGACCTTTAATTCGGGTTAAATGATGGCCTTTAATCCGCGGTCAATGACCCTTAATCCGTATTAAGCCTTAATCCGGGGTCAAGGATCCTTAAACCGGATTAAGTGTCCCTTAATTCGGATCAAGTGTCCCTTAATCCGGATTAAGTGGCCCTTAATCCGGATAAAACCTTAATCCGGATTAAGCCTTAATCCTGGGTCAAGGACCCTTAATCCGGATTAAGCCTAAAAACCTAGGTCAACGACCCTTAATCCGGATTAAGTGTCCCATAATCCGGATTAAGCGTCCCTTAATCCGGATTATGTGTCCCTTAATCCGGATTAAGGGTCCTTGACCCAGGTTTAAGTCTTAATCCGGATTAAGGCATAATCCGTATTAAGGGCCTTAATCCGTATTAAGCCGGATTAAGGGCCCTTGACCCAGGTTTAAGGATTAAGGCATAATCCGGATTAAGGGTCACTTAATCCCGATTAAGGGACATTTAATCCGGTTTAAGGATCCTTGACCCCGGATTAAGGCTTAATACGGATTAAGGTTTTATCCGGATTAAGGACACTTAATCCGGATTAAGGGATTAAGGCATAATCCGGATTAAGGGATCCGGATTAAGGGATCCGGATTAAGGGCCACTTAATCCGGATTAAGGGACATTTAATCCGGTTTAAGGATCCTTGACCCCGGATTAAAGGCCATCATTTAACCCAAATTAAAGGTCATTGACCCCGAATCGAGGGTAGACAAAGAGGAAGAGCTAGAATTCTGAAATTTTGCATGTGGTTCACTGATGGAAAGTTAGAAGGATGTTCCATTTTAGAAATTCGTACTTATGTCTATGAAAAGTACTAAATTTAGTACTATCTGCATTTAGTTGAGCGTAAAGAGATTGAATGCTTAAAAATAGGAATTAGGATTACTATTGGAGTACAGGATTGAGGTACTTATGTGTACTAAATGGTACTATGTTTGATTCAACTTGATTATGTGCAAACGGATAGGCTGGACTCCAGACTTAAGGAATTAAAATTACTGTTGGATTGAGGTAGTTTAGGAAATGCGTAATTTTGGAAACATAAAGTACTAAATTGTACTAAATAGTCATGGTCCGTTTTGAGAATATGCATAGAATCACTTTCTCCGAATTGGGAGAAGTTTGGCCCAAGGACGAACCGTATTGAAATTGGGGAACTCGGTTCATATTTAGATATAGCTCAATATATAGTTTCGTCCGATTTAAAGAAAATAAAATTTTTAAGTATTCAATCTCTTTACGCTCAACAAAATGCAGATAGTACCAAATTTAGTACTTTTCATAGACATAAGTACGAATTTCTAAAATAGAGCATCTACATCCTTCTAACCTTCCATCAGTGAACCACATCCAAAATTTCAGAATTCTAGCTCTTCCCTTTTGTCTACCCTCGAAAGTCACTTAATCCGGATTAAAGGCCACTTAATCCGGATTAGGGGCACTTAATCCGGATTTAGGGACACTTAATCCGGATTAAGGGACACATAATCCGGATTAAGGGACACATAATCCGGATTAAGGGACACTTAATCCGGATTAAGGGACACTTAATCCGGATTAAGGGACACTTAATCCGGATTAAGAGTCCTTGACCTAGGTTTAAGGCATAATCCGGATTAAAGTCCACTTAATCCGGATTAGGGGCACTTATTCCGGATTAAGGGACACTTAATCCGGATTAAAGGACACATAATCCGAATTAAGGGACACTTAATCCGGATTAACGGACACTTAATCCGGATTAAGGGTGCTTGACCCAGGTTTAAGGCATAATCCGGATTAAGGGACAGTTAATACGGATTAAGGGATTAAGGCATAACCCGGATTAAGGACAATTAATCCGAATTAAGGGCCCTTGACCCAGGTTTAAGGCTTAATCCGAATTAAGGCATAATCCGGGTTAAGGGCACTTAATCCGGATTAAGGGACACTTAATCCGGATTAAGGGTCGTTGACCTAGGTTTTTAGGCTTAATCCGGATTAAGTGTCACTTAATCCGGATTAAGTGGCCCTTAATCCGGATTAAGTTGCCCTTAGTCCGGATTAAGGGTCCTTGACCCAGGATTAAGGCTTAATCCGGATTAAGGGACACTTGATCCGGATTAAGGGACACTTAATCCGGATTAAGGGACACTTAATCCGGATTAAGGGACACTTAATCCGGATTAAGGGACATTTAATCCGGTTTAAGGATCCTTGACCCCGGATTAAGGCTTAATACGGATTAAGGGTCATTGACCCCGAATCGAGGGTAGACAGAGGGGAAGAGCTAGAATTCTGAAATTTTGGATGGTTCACTGATGGAAAGTTAGAAGGATGTAGATGCTCCATTTTAGAAATTCGTACTTATGTCTATGAAAAGTACTAAATTTGGTACTATCTGCATTTAGTTGAGCGTAAAGAGATTGAATACTTAAAGATAGGAATTAGGATTACTATTGGAGTACAGGATTGAGGTACTTATGTGTACTAAATGGTACTATGTTTGATACAACTTGATTATGTGCAAACGGATAGGCTGGACTCCAGACTTAAGGAATTAAAATTACTGTTGGATTGAGGTAGTAACTTGTCACTTAATCACTTAATCCGGATTAAGTGACATTTAATCCGGTTTAAGGATCCTTGACCCCGGATTAAGGCTTAATCCGGAATAAGGCACTTAATCCGGATTAATCCTTAATCCGGGGCGCTTAATCCGGATTAAGAGACACTTAATCCGGATTAATGTATGTATAATAATAAAAATAATAATAATTATAAACAACCAGAAACAAATTTAACAAAAAAATAAATAAATAAATCCACAACAGCAATTATTGTTTATACAACATAATTATATGGTGTCGTTTTATTTAATCATTTTATAGGATTTGAAAAAAAATTATTTGATTTAGTTAAACAAATAAAGCATTTTGTTTTTGCTACTTGTCTATACGATATCACCATGGCGGCAGCCATTCTTCTGCTACTTTATCACCGAAGGGATCATTTATTAATCTATTGAGGTCCAGAAGGTTATTTTATGAATTTGTATGATCCTAGCCGAATTTTAATACCCTTCACCAGACTGTGGTACAGGGTATTATGTCTTTGTGCATATGTTTGAAACATACAAAAGGAAACGAGATAGACTTTTGGGAATACGCATAACATCACTTTCGGAAACGATCTGTCCATATTAAATTGTAAACAAAGTACAGGTCGTATTGGATGGAATTTGGAACAGCCCACACATTTGGCCCAGGGACGAACCCTATTGATATTGGAGAAAATCGGTTCAGATGTAGATATAGCTTCCATATATAGCATTGTCCGATTCCACAAGAGTTCACCAAGTCACAATGTTTGAGCGATTAAGACAAGATTTTGCACAACGTACTGAATTTTTTTGTAAATTATTTTTTTCTTTTTAAATCTTCAAATATATATGTGCAAAGTTACAAACCTTTACAAGCATTGGTATTCACTTACCAACCCATTTAAAATCTTAAAAAAAGAAAAATGAGAATTGGGGGGGGGGGGGGGGGTTCCCTTAAGTACAGATTTGCTCGTCATTGAGAATTCAAAATACCAAATTACATCAAATTCGGTTGATAAAATGAGCCCAAACTCAACAAAATATCGAAATTCGGAAGATACCCTTATATGGGACGTAACCTAAAAAGTGGATAACTTTGTATAATGTTTGGTAGGAAGATCTGCTACGTTATGAGAATTCAACAAAGCCCCTATATATCTTTCGATTTATACGAAATTGTGCATGCATATTAAATTGAGTCTAGAATGATGTGTGCTAAGTTTCATTGGAATTGACTTAAATTTAGATATAGCACTCATATACATTTCGTCCAATTTCCTGTAAATGGTGCTCTAAACTCCCTTGGTTTGTATAATTCAAATAAATTTGGAATACCGTACTATATTGAGGCTAAAGTGACGTGAGTTAGGTTTTATTGAAATCGGTTAAGATTGGATAATCTACATTTCAACTGTCCATTGACGAAAGTTAAAAAGTCCGAAGCCCTCCTAATAAAAAATCGATCTCATTTGGCGCCAAATAAAGCCATAAATGGCAATATCACTATTAGAAAACTATCTGATGAGTTTAGAGGTTCATCCTTCATGATTTTAGATTTAAACGAACTTCTCGGTTTTACATACTTCCAACATAAGGTAAAAATCCTTTTACCTAAGCCTATCTCCTACCTGTCCATAAGAGAAAGTCTTGAATAATCGATAAAATAGTTCCATATCATCCAAGGAAGACCGGCAACGTGGATACAAATTAAAAGGAAACTCTGTAAACAGCTCCAAGTCCCAAATTTCTGGCCTAGAGAAAGCCTTGCATTTCAATTATCTTGTACATTATTAATATATTTTTAAATTGAATAATTCATTCAAAATTCTTCTGTATGCTTAAGGGCCACTTAATCCGGATTAAGTGTCCATTAATCCGGATGAAGGGCCACTTAATCTGGATTAAAGGACACTTAATCCGGATTAAGGGTCCTTGACCCAGGTTTAAGTCTTAATCCGGATTAAGGGACACATAATCCGGATTAAGGGTCCTTGACCTAGGTTTAAGGCTTAATCCGGATTAAGGCATTATCCGGATTAAGGGCCACTTAATCCGGATTAAGGGACACTTAATCCGGTTTAAGGATACTTGACCCCGGATTAAGGCTTAATCCGGAATAAGACATAATCCGGATTAAGTGGCCCTTAATCCGGATTAAGTGACCCTTAATCCGGATTAAGTGACCCTTAATCCGGATTAAGTGACCCTTAATCCGGATTAAGTGCCCCGGATTAAGGGACACTTAATCCGGATTAAGTGGTCCTTAATCCGGATTATGCCTTATTCCGGATTAAGTTTAAACCTAGGTCAAGGACCCTTAATCCGGATTAAATGTCACTTAATCCGGATTATGTGTCCCTTAATCCGGATTAAGCCTTAATCCGGGGTCAAGGATCCTTAAACCGGATTAAATGTCCCTTAATCCGGATTAAATGTCACTTAATCCGGATTAAGTGTCCCTTAATCCGGATTAAGTGGCCCTTAATCCGGATTATGCCTTATTCCGGATTAAGTTTAAATCTAGGTCAAGGACCCTTAATCCGGATTAAATGTCACTTAATCCGGATTATGTGTCCCTTAATCCGGATTAAGTGTCCCTTAATCTGGATTATGTGGCCCTTAATCCGGATTAAGTGCCCCTTAATCCGGATAAAGCCTTAATTCGGATTAAGTGCCCCTTAATCCGAATAAAGCCTTACTTCGGATTAAGTGCCCCTTAATCCGGATAAAGCCCTAATTCGGATTAAGGCGTGATCCTGGGTCAAGGAGCCTTAATCCGGATTAAGCCTTAACCCTGGGTCAAGGACACTTAATCCGGATTAAGCCTTAATCCGGGATCAGTGACCCTTAATCCCGATTAAGCCTAATCCTGGATCTATAACCCTTAATCCGGATTAAATACTGATCCCGGACCAAACTTCTCCCAATTCGGATCATATATATGAGATTAATTGTGTTTCAGTCTTACAAACTTTGAGACTTTAGTACACAATTTATTTAAAATCGGGTGAAAATATATCTAAATCTGAACCTATTTTCAAGAAACGTAGCACACAACATTCTAGACTTAATCCAGTATACCATGCCAAATTTCGTTTTAATCAAAAGATATATAAGGACTTTGGTGCACCATTTACTTTAAATCGGACGAAACTATATATTGAGCTATATCTAAATATGAACCGAGTTCCCCAATTTCAAGACGGTTCGTCCTTGGGCCAAACTTCTCCCAATTCGGAGAAAGTGATTCTATGCATATTCTCAAAACGGACCATGACTATTTAGTACAATTTAGTACTTTATGTTCCCAAAATTACGCATTTCCTAAACTACCTCAATCCAACAGTAATTTTAATTCCTTAAGTCTGGAGTCCAGCCTATTCGTTTGCACATAATCAAGTTGTATCAAACATAGCACCATTTAGTACACATAAGTACCTCAATCCTGTACTCCAATAGTAATCCTAATTCCTATCTTTAAGTATTCAATCTCTTTACGCTCAACTAAATGCAGATAGTACCAAATTTAGTACTTTTCATAGACATAAGTACGAATTTCTTAAATGGAGCATCTACATCCTTCTAACTTTCCATCAGTGAACCATCCAAAATTTCAGAATTCTAGCTCTTCCCCTTTGTCTACCCTCGATTCGGGGTCAATGACCTTTAATTCGGGTTAAATGATGGCCTTTAATCCGGGGTCAATGACCCTTAATCCGGATTAAGCCTAAAAACCTAGGTCAACGACCCTTAATCCGGATTAAGTGTCCCTTAATCCGGATTAAGTGTCCCTTAATTCGGATTAAGTGTCCTTAACCCGGATTATGCCTTAATTCGGATTAAGCCTTAAACCTGGGTCAAGGGCCCTTAATTCGGATTAATTGTCCTTTAATCCGGGTTATGCCTTAATCCCTTAATCCGGATTAAGTGTCCCTTAATCCGTATAAAGTGACCCTTAATCCGGATTATGCCTTAATCCTTAAACCTGGGTCAAGGGCCCTTAATCCGGATTAAGTGTCCGTTAATCCGGATTAAGTGTCCCTTAATTCGGATTATGTGTCCTTTAATCCGGATTAAGTGTCCCTTAATCCGGAATAAGTGCCCCTAATCCGGATTAAGTGGACTTTAATCCGGATTATGCCTTAAACCTAGGTCAAGGACTCTTAATCCGGATTAAGTGTCCCTTAATCCGGATTAAGTGTCCCTTAATCCGGATTATGTGTCCCTTAATCCGGATTATGTGTCCCTTAATCCGGATTAAGTGTCCCTAAATCCGGATTAAGTCCGGATTAAGTGGCCTTTAATCCGGATTAAGTGACTTTCGAGGGTAGACAAAGGGGAAGAGCTAGAATTCTGAAATTTTGGATGTGGTTCACTGATGGAAGGTTAGAAGGATGTAGATGCTCTATTTTAGAAATTCGTACTTATGTCTATGAAAAGTACTAAATTTGGTACTATCTGCATTTTGTTGAGCGTAAAGAGATTGAATACTTAAAAATTGTATTTTCTTTAAATCGGACGAAACTATATATTGAGCTATATCTAAATATGAACCGAGTTCCCCAATTTCAATACGGTTCGTCCTTGGGCCAAACTTCTCCCAATTCGGAGAAAGTGATTCTATGCATATTCTCAAAACGGACCATGATTATTTAGTACAATTTAGTACTTTATGTTCCCAAAATTACGCATTTCCTAAACTACCTCAATCCAACAGTAATTTTAATTCCTTAAGTCTGGAGTCCAGCCTATCCGTTTGCACATAATCAAGTTGTATCAAACATAGTACATTTTAGTACACATAAGTACCTCAATCCTGTATTCAAATATTCAATCTCTTTACGCTCAACTGAATGCAGATAGTACCAAATTTAGTACTTTTCATAGACATAAGTACGAATTTCTAAAATGGAGCATCTACATCCTTCTAACCTTCCATCAGTGAACCACATCCAAAATTTCAGAATTCTAGCTCTTCCCCTTTGTCTACCCTCGATTCGGGATAAATGCCCTTAAATTCGGGTTAATGACCCTTAATCCGTATTAAGCCTTAATCCGGGGTCAAGGATCCTTAAACCGGATTAAATGTCCCTTAATCCGGATTAAGTGTCCCTTAATCCGGATCAAGTGTCCCTTAATCCGGATAAAGTGGCCCTTAATCCGGATTATGCCTTATTCCGGATTAAGCTTTAAAACTGGGTCAAGGGCCCTTAATCCGGATCAAGTGTCACTTAATCCGGATTATGCCTTAATCCCTTAATCCGTATTAAGTGTCCCTTAATCCGGATTAAGTGGCCCTTAATCCTGGTTCAAGGACTCTTAATCCGTATTAAGGGCCACTTAATCCGGATTAAGGGCCACTTAATCCGGATTAAGGGACACTTAATCCGGATTAAGCCTGAAAACCTAGGTCAACGAACCTTAATCCGGATTAAGTGTCCCTTAATCCGGATTAAGTGCCCCTAATCCGGATTAAGTGGCCTTTAATCCGGATTATGCCTTAAACCTAGGTCAAGGACCCTTAATCCGGATTAAGTGTCCCTTAATCCGGATTAAGTGTCCCTTTAAGGCTTAATCCGGATTAAGGGTCGTTGACCTAGGTTTTTAGGCTTAATCCGGATTAAGGGTCCTTGATCCAGGATTAAGGCTTAATCCGGATTAAGGTTTTATCCGGATTAAGGGCCACTTAAGGCATAATCCGGATTAAAGGCCACTTAATCCGGATTAGGGGCACTTAATCCGGATTAGGGACACTTAATCCGGATTAAGGGACAAATAATCCGGATTAAGGGACACATAATCCGGATTAAGGGACACTTAATCCGGATTAAGGGATTAAGGCATAATCCGGATTAAAGGAAACTTAATCCGAATTAAGGGACACATAATCCGGATTAAGGGACACTTAATCCGGATTAAGGGACACATAATCCGGATTAAGGGACACATAATCCGGATTAAGGGACACTTAATCCGGATTAAGGGACACTTAATCCGGATTAAGGGTCCTTGACCTAGGTTTAAGGCATAATCCGGATTAAAGGCCACTTAATCCGGATTAGGGGCACTTAATCCGGATTAAGGGACACTTAATCCGGATTAAGTGTGTCCCTTAATCCTGATTAAGTGTCCCTTAATTCGGATTAAGTTTCCTTTAATCCGGATTATGCCTTAATCCCTTAATCCGGATTAAGTGTCCCTTAATCCGGATTAAGTGGCCCTTAATCCGGATAAAACCTTAATCCTGGACCCTTAATCCGGATTAAGCCTAAAAACCTAGGTCAACGACCCTTAATCCGGATTAAGTGTCCCTTAATCCGGATTAAGTGTCCCTTAATCCGGATTATGTGTCCCTTAATCCGGATTATGTGTCCCTTAATCCGGATTAAGCCTTAAACCTAGGTCAAAGACCCTTAATCCGGATTAAGTGTCCCTTAATCCGGATTAAGTGTCCCTTAATCCGGATTAAGGGTCCTTGAACCAGGATTAAGGCTTAATCCGGATTAAGGTTTTATCCGGATTAAGGGCCACTTAATCCGGATTAAGGGCCACTTAATCCGGATTAAGGGCCACTTAATCCGGATTAAGGGCCACTTAATCCGGATTAAGGGCCACTTAATCCGGATTAAGGGACACTTAATCCGGATTAAGGGACACTTAATCCGGATTAAGGGACATTTAATCCGGTTTAAGGATCCTTGACCCCGGATTAAGGCTTAATACGGATTATGGGTCATTGACCCCGGATTAAAGGCCATCATTTAACCCGAATTAAAGGTCATTGACCCCGAATCGAGGGTAGACAAAGGGGAAGAGCTAGAATTCTGAAATTTTGGATGTGGTTCACTGATGAAAGGTTAGAAGGATGTAGATGCTCTATTTTAGAAATTCGTACTTATTTTAGAAATTCGTACATAAAGTACTAAATTGTACTAAATAATCATGGTCCGTTTTGAGAATATGCATAGAATCACCTTCTCCGAACTGCGAGAAGTTTGGCCCAAGTACGAACCGTATTGAAATTGGGGAACTCGGTTCATATTTAGATATAGCTCATGTAGTGGACGATTATTAACACAACACAAGCCTTACCCAATTAACCCTAAATAATTTAGAACCATAATTAAACATCAAAAATTGTTCAATATTTATTGCACATGATTCATTTGCAATTGATAAACAAATATCCAAATCAAAACAATTCCTCAAGTTTATTGATTGCTGCTTCTTCTATTCTTGGAGTTTTCCTTGGCTCTTACTAGTCTGGGGGTTCACTGGAACAGTATATTTTTTGCTTTCACATTTCAATTTTTTCTGTAAATTGCATATTAAAAATTTTATGAATTTATTATATTAAAAAAATAAACACTCACTAGTGACCATGAAGTATTTGAGAGCTAA
>NW_026881367.1:0-10910 GCF_032173495.1 Musca vetustissima | reverse complement strand
ACTACACATTATGGTGTAGGTTAAAAAAAAAAACGAATCTAAAATGCCGAACATTATACACCAACAAAATTCCTAGGCAAGACAACGTTTGCCGGGCCCGCTAGTATATATATATATATATATATATATATTCGTCCGATTTAATGTAAGTTGTGCGGAAGAGTCCCTATATATCATTAGATTTGCACGAAATTTGACAAAGCGTAGAATGATGTGCGCCAAGTTTGGTGAAAATCGGTTCAGATTTAGATCTAGCTCCCAAATATATATATATATTAATTTCAGTTTGTTTTTTTTGATCAGTGTTAGTTATAGACTCCTAAACTACTGAAGGTATTTTCATGAAATTTTAACAGTCAATTTTTGAATACATTTGTGGTAACATAGGGTACTTAATTTTTTGATGGGGCAGGGGAAACAGTAGCCCCCATACAAATTGCCTTTTTTTTAGATCAGATTTGGTCATTATAGCAAAGTATTGGAGTTGGCAATTATAGCAAAATGTTAGTAAATATACAAACCACAGATGTTTACTAAGTTCACAAACCACCGATATGTAAGTGTTGCCAATCCCCAATTTGTTTTTATGAAAATGATAACGGTGGAAATATCTGAATCAAAAATGTGATATTGACGACAGAATTCGTACAATTCGAGTACGAAGCGATTTAAATAATGTGGACTGCATACACAAATTAGTACTGTACACATTACTGATGACAGAATGTGCGCCAAGTTTAGTGAAAATCGGTTCAGATTTAGATAACGCTCCCATATATATATATATATATTCGTACGATTTGATGTAAACGGTGCACCAAAGCCCCTGAAAATCATTCGATTTGCACGAATTTTGGCATCGCGCACTGAATTAAGCCTAGAATAATGTGCTCAAAGTTTTGTGGAAATCGGTTCAGATTTGGATATAGGCATCATATATAGTTTCGCCCGATTTTAGGTAAATGGTGCACCAAAGTTGCACGAAATTTGGCAAAGCGTACTGAATTAAGCCTGCAAATATGTGTGCTAAGATTCGCGATAATCGGTTCAGATTTAGATATAGCTCCCATTTGTATTTTCGTCCCATTTAATGTAAATTGTGCGCAAGAGTCCCTATATATCTTTAGATTTGCACGAAATTGGACATAGCGTACTAAATTAAGTCTAGAATGATGTGCACCAAGTTTGGTGAAAATCAGTTCAGATTTAGATATAGCTCCCATATATATATATATATATATATATATATTCGTCCGATTTTATGGAAATGGTGCACTAAAGCCTCTATATAATCGATTTGCACGAATTTTGGCATAGCGTACTGAATTAAGTCTAGAATAGTCTAGCAAAGTTTCGTGAAAATCTTTTCAGATTTAGATGTAGCTTCTATATATGGGCAATATTGCCAATTTTTTAACATAGCTGAAGCGAAGGTTCACCCCTTTATAACTCGGTAATTACTTAAGTATATAAAAAGTGAATAGTTTTGGGTTAATTGGTCTGTCGTTGCAAACTGTTCATGATATTGACCTCCAAACTTTATTTTGGTGGAAGCTGTGTCTACTTTAAGGTAAAAAATGTGTAAACACAGGTTGAAGCGAACCAGTTTTTTTATGTTCTCTATCGATTTGTGACTAAGCCACTCATTTCCCGGTCTTCGTGTTATGTATCATTTTTCAAAATTTTAATTGCATCTATCTTTAAATGATGCTGACATTTTGAAGCTCGATTTTGAGTGTTTTTTTTTAAATTTTACTTCTAGCTTTAATACGCAATTAGGAATTTCTAAAAATCGATTATAAGATTATTGTAGTTGCGAATCTTAGTAATTTGATATGTATTTTGTGTATGTAGTATGCACAGCTTCAGAGTAATACTCATCCGATGGTGAAAATTTTGTGCGATCAAATTTCTAAAAAACCTATTTTTCGGGCAAAATTTTTAGATCCGTCAACTGAAAGATATGGGTACCCGCGATCAATAAAGTTTTTTACGTTTTGGATGATATAAAATCTTCGTGAAAATCCATCTACTAGAACGGCATGAACTGGCCTTCCGAAAACACGAAATTTGACAAAAAAGGTGAAAATATCGCGGATTTATTTGCGTTTTCTGTGGATCATTTCCAGTTCAATAAATGACCTCATACGGATTTTGATTTTTTTTCCGAAAGAGAACTTTAAACACTTCAGCCGAAAGAGAGATGTACCCAATTTATCTCAAAAATAGTGTGAGCTGGCACATCCATGGTTCTTAATGGACCACATTGAAATCGGTATAGATCGATGTGTTTATTTAGGGTGCGCACCGACATCGGATGCGCGTTAATGGCATATGGAGTTTTTGGAAATTATTCGCGTTTTACGATTTTTGGGTACTTTAATGCAACATGTAGTACATCTTAGCCCTCAAATGAAATTTCGCAAAAATATATGGATTGGAAGATAAACTTCAGTACTTCCTGGAAACCGCATGCGCATCAAATAATTTTGAGAATTGCACGATTAAGACGCAATTTAAAATGTATATTTCATAATATTATTTTATTTTAAGATTTATTCCTATTTATAGAACCCTAAGATTTATCGGAAGGGTCTTGATATAATCCGCAAGGCGTATACTTATACACAAAAATTGATTATTTTTATAATGTCAATTTTTCGGCGAAATTCAGGTAAAATAGCAGAACAACCCCAACATTTTTTTCTGAAATTTCTTGTATAAAATGGAAAAAATAAATATGATAACATTATTTTTTCAAACCAGAAACAAATATTTGTCCTCAATATCTTGTTTTGTTGTCGCTGTAATTTACAAATCGCTACACAAACTTGTGTGATTTTGATATGATTTGATTCATCATTGTGTTTAGGTTATGTAGATATTTTTAAATTAATTTTTAGGTGTGTATATATCACTAATATAATGAAAATATTGACGTAATCTCCTATATTTTTATTATTTTTTTTCCATATGTCGCGAAGATGTGCAACTTTATCGTGATTATTGTAATATATTCATATTCCTATTTTACGGAGGAAATGTATATAAACGTTTTTGGTCAATATAATAATCGGCGTAATTTTAAGATTTTTTTTCTTATGCCCAAAATTAAAACCTCGTTAACTTTTGCGCGCATCAACCAAAACTTTGATTGCGAACGGATTCGGAGTCAGAACATTTTTCTCTATATGTGTACCAAAAATCATTGAAGTGCCACAAAAAGAAAACCGCCGATTTCCTGAAAATGGAACATTAAACAATTGGCAATATTGCCCATATATGTTCTTCCGATATAAATTAATCTCTGGTAACTTTCCTTGAATTCGGTTCATGGTAAATTTACAACATGTAATCAATGGATGTCTGATTGAGATTAAATTTTAAACCGAGCAACATACCAAATAGCGTGTGTCAAGTCTGCTTTAAATCGATTTACAAAATTTAGCATAGGTTGCAGAGTTACATGTGTAGGGATTGATGTTAGTCGGTTTAGATATAGATATAGATAAATTTCACATATTTAAGTTCGCTCAATTTGATGTCAGTGTTCCTTCAAAATGACCACGTCTGTTAGGATACAGATGTAGACTATACCCAAAGTGGTGAAGGGTATCAAATAGTCGGCCCATTCCGAATTTACTGCTTTCCTTACGGTTTTTTTTTCAGTTTGTGAAAACATATTTACTTTGGAAAAATGTTATTTGGCTTAAAAAACACCAAAGTGAATAGTGTGAATTTTAATTATAACGGAGACTGGGATATGATAAATTTAGATACACCTTTAACTTTTTATTCGCTGATCCTATTACTGCATTTCAATGGATACATTTACTTTGATGGAAGATAACAAAAACATCCATCTAAGTCGTTTTATGTAAGGCGTTCTGTGCATTATTTTAATGTCAATGTCAATTTTTTCAAACCGAAAGCTTTGGGATTTTGTTATAATAATCATAATCCCTTATCCTTCAATATATTCGTAGATCAGTGCAAAATTATTGTTGTACAGCAACTGTTTTAACGTGGAAAGATTGGAACACTTTGCGTAGAATTTTTGCATCTAATTTATATTTAGCGTAACGTGTAAAGTTAATACTGGCAAATGCTTTGTTAATGTCGCTGCTCTTATATGGACTTGGAGTGTATTCGGGATCCATTAATTTGCATGTTAATAAGCTAAAGCGAATTATTAATACCATAATACGCTTTATTTATAATCTACGTAGTGACAATCACGTGTCGGAATATGTTACTCGCTTTCTTGGATGTTCTTTTGAAAAATTTATTCAGTATATATATTAACGTGGACACTTAAGGATGTTATTTTCATTCACACACTCTTCCAGAAACCCCAATATTTTGATACCTCGAATTTGGAATATTTGCGCGATGTTGGAATGCACTTGAGTTACTGTTTTTTTCTCATAGCAATAATGCTATACGTTTAAAAAATCAAAGTCAGTTACACATTCTATCCATTACCATATTATAGATTTACTTTTTTGGCCTTTGGAAGGGGGAGCAAAGTGCCACGGGTCCAGCTAGTAATATCCATATAATTTGGATCCACATTTTTGCATTTCATTAGGATTAATTGAGAGGTCTCAGATCCTATCTACTAGTAATGATGATTTTTGAAGCAATCTTCGTATAAAAATATATAAAAAAAATATCCAGAAGTCTACAAAACACACTGTTTAGCAAAGAGTGGCTCCGCCGATGGGAGACAATACGCCGAATGCGTGGAGCAGTGGACCGTAGGGGAGGGGTGTACGAATAGAGCCGAGTGCCGTGAAAGTAGAGAAATAAAATAGAAACACAATAGTTTTCTTACTAAATATAATTCAATAGTTTACTGATACGTTGGTTGGTTGATGGTAAACAATATTACCTTTGGCAACGATATGCCTGTGCGCAACAATATGCGTGCTGTCCGAATGACAGATTGATACTCCTTGATGCTTGAAGGAGGAGGCAAACAAGTGACAATTAATTATTCGTTAAAACGTCAAAAGCGCTAACTCAAGGTTGCAATAAACCGTAGCGCATACATTTTAACGAATAATTGAAGACCACAACAGGGGTCAATAAAAAGTATTATTTTTATACAAATCTAAATTAAACATTCCGGCCCCCTTGAAACATCAAGGCATGTTTCTAAACCATAAAAGTAAGTATGTAATAGGTACGACAGAAGTATAGTGCAGTGTGAGCAATTCGAGCAAAGTAGGGAGTGGAACCGTAGATGAATCTGTAGCAACAGGTTCGGGATCCAACCCCGCAACAACGATAATTGGTAATAAGAGCCGCTTATGAATCTGCAGTTACAGATTCGGGCCTTAAGTATACAATATTCACGATATAGTTTACATGACGCCGCAGATGAACCTGCAGTAACAGATTCGGACTTCAATCGAGTTAGTTTCAATCCACGAAACAAAATAGTATGAAGCCGCAAATGAATCTACAGTTACAGATTCGGACTTCAATCGAGCTATTATTTTAAGGAAATGAGATTTCTCTGCATTTGTCACGAGACCTATTTTTATAGAAGGTTGCTTTACAACATGTTCCAATAAATGTGTATTAATGAATTTGATTAATTAAATTTGATTGTATTTATGTTTCGAGTTAAAATTTGTAGATTTCTTTTCTATTCCAACCGATGTGGAGGATATATGTTTCAAGGGTCGAAAAACTGGGGCTAAAACTGACAACGATTTTGTCGAGCTTGACGAAGCCGCAGGAGTCACAACCGAAATCGATTTATTCGGTTTTGTTGAGTCGTGATGTAATAAAGTGTGGTGACGTTGACCGCATTTTGAACAATTTATTTTACTAGTACAATTTACTAGTCTGTGTCCTTTTGACAAACAATTTATACAACGATCTTGTCGCTTTACAAATGCAAACCTGTTTGCGGAGGATAACTCAATGAATTTCTTGCACAAATTTAGGCGGTGTTGTTTCTCACGACATAGAGAACACGATTTTCTAACCAAAGAGGAAGGTGAATGTTCCGAATCGGATTCACGAGATTTATTTAGCGACATAGGTACTTTTAAAGGTGTGGAGGCTTTCTCGTAACTTTCTAAACACACGAGCGTGTTTATCCTTTCTGAAAGAAAGGTACTTAATCTTTCCACGATGAAAGAGCTGACTTATTGGTGACACTTCCTTCCCATAGAGCCAGAGTAGTTCTAGGCAACCTTTGTTGACAAACGAATACGAGTATTGGATCCCATTGATCCGTTGGTACACTGTATGTCAACATTGACGATATGCAGCAATTGATGCCGCGTCAAATCTCTTTCAAACCGGAGATTGTTTCTTTGTCCAAAATAGGAATATTTAATAAAGACGACAAGTGGCGATTTACGAAAATCCTAATATTTTCAAATTCGCTATGGAGTGGAAATTGTGAAACTATTTCCCTAGCTTCTCCAGTTGAATATATTTTAAGAGAATCATTATATTTCCTATCTGCCTAATACAGACAGTCCTTTGTAACATTTTCCGCACTTTTTAAATGTTGCAGCGACTTATGGACCGATTGCCATAATTGTTCTATCTTGCCCTTCCTTTCCTCTAACTCACAAATATTTAAATCATCTGTGTCTGTGGCACCGATTTGTGCACCAAATTCGACGAGTGCGTCAGAAGCACTTATGAGATTTAATAGAGGAGTGAAGGCCATGTTTATATAAATAAATAAAATAATCAAGTGTCAAACAATGCAAAAAAAATAACACCCTAATACAAACTAAAGTACCGAATCAAAGTTGCCGACCAAGGTAGTGTAGCTACTCAACCTAAACGGACACGATAGAAAAAGGAATAAACAAAAAGTATTCCTCAAAAGTAATTAACCAATGTAAGCAGGTACTCGATCTAAGCGGACATAACAGAAAGAAGAATAACAAAAATATTCTTCCTTCGTTTGTTATGTTAGTTCACTGATCTAACAAAGCACAAACAACAAGTGCTGATCAGAGAACAACAACAAAGCTAGCAGTGATGTAGGTGGACGGTCAAACAGTGTTGTTGTTTACTACAAAGCAAACAGACGACAAATTTGACTGTTGTTACAACGAAAAAAATGAGAATAAAAGTAAGAAAACACAATAGTTTTCTTACTAAACATAATTCAATAGTTTATTGATACGTTGGTTGATGGTAAACAATATTACCTTTGGCAACGATATGCCTGTGCGCAAAATATGAGTGCTGTCCGAATGACAGATTGATACTCCTTGATGCTTGAAGGAGGAGGCAAACAAGTGACAATTAATTATTCGTTAAAACGTCAAAAGCGCTAACTCAAGGTTTCAATAAACCGTTGCGCATACATTTTAACGAATAATTGAAGACCACAACAGGGGTCAATAAAAAGTATTATTTTTATACAAATCTAAATTAAACACACGCCCTTATTTAATGCATGGAATTGATTTTACACCTTCTTACATATACCTATTTTTGAAACCTATCGTATAATCATAGCTATGGAACAAGAGAGATTTGCATGTACTAGACATGTGCAAGAATGTACTCGTACAATGAATGTCCATCCGCATTCATGGGTGTTAAGACGTATTCAGAGTACACAACAATATTGAATGAGTGCAAATGAATTCAACCACCGAAGATGTGTTGTTCTTCGTTGTGCTTTGTCCGATCAAACGATCAAACTCGAAAGCACAACATTCAGTATGATGGTTTACAAGAACAACTTATACAACATCAATGAGTCCAATGAGTGAACATCATGCATTGTATTTTGTATTCTCTGTTTTCATTCAACGACTTAACATTAATGGTGCGCATTCATTGTACAGGTACATTCATGCAAATGTTTACCTTTACACTCTTTAAAACTTTATCAATGAGCAATAATGAGAAATAATGTATTTTATTTTTTTTCTATTAAATACAAGTAATTAAAAACTCTAGAAAACGTTAGAAAAAACGGCGGAATCTTCCTTAAGGGATATACAAAAATAGGCCTATGCAGAAAATTTCCCCAAATATTGCAAATTAGAGTACAAAGTTATATGATGAGTACAAATACGTATTTGCGGAAATACATACGGCCTTTTTGGGACTTTTCAATTGTTTTTCATGTTTTCTTACAAATTGTCTCTCAATACATTTCTTAATTTCTGTAATAAATGTGTACTTTTGTTGATTTTGTACATGCTAATATTATTGAGTAGAGTAGAGATTGTTTATTAAAAAATATGAATAAAAATAAGTAAAACGTCCTTAAGTTCGACAGGGCCGACCTTTTTATACTCACCGCCGTGACGTAGACAGTCAAATTTTTAAATTGATAGGTATTTTTATATGGGTTTTATGCCATGGTAAATAACTACCAAGAGAAATATCAAAAATACAGGCTATTGGAAATTCACCTTTTTGGGTATATTCAACAGATGAATCCTAACAGATGTCGCATTTTTGAAGGGCCAGTAAAATGAAATTGGATCCATAAACATGTCATTCTGCAACCTATAATAAATTTTTCACCTATACTAAATCATATCAATCGGACACCCCTTGATTATTTGGATAAATATCTGATAAACTTGAGGAATTGGGTGCACCATTTACTTAAAATCGGACGAAAATATATATAAAAGCTATATCGAAGTCCAAACCGATTTCATCGAAACTTGCCACAGGTTAAGTTATACTAATTTCAGTATGTTTTGTGCATATCGGCCACATTTTGAGATCTTGGCACACCATTTACATAAAATCGGACGAAAATGTATATGGAAGCTATATCTGAATCTGAACCGATTTTCACGAAACTTAACACAAATCATTCTAGACCGATTTTTCCCAATTTCAATAGATTTCGTCCTTGGGCCAAATAAGTGACCTATGCCAAATTTCATCCAATTCGGATCATAGATGTGACCTTTACTTTACAATTTGACATGGAAAGACGGATGGACGGACATACATAAATCGACTTAGAAAGTGATTCTATGCATATACTAAAGGAACCATGTGTCTATCTAGTTTCCTTTTGCCTGTTACAAACATATGCACAAAGACATAATACCCTGTACCACAGTGTGGTGAATGGTATAAAAATTGGCTTTGCATATAAAGGGGCCAATATTGATTACTTCTCGGGAGGGTATACTTAAATGTGGACTGAAAAAGGCCATTTTGGAACGTAACGGTTCAGTTTTGTATCTCGAAGGTAGTAATATTACAACAGAAGTACAGACGGACTAACTAATAATGAGTAAATCGTCTTAACATATTATAGGATATAAACTGACAATTTGGAGTATTGAATATCACCCCATACTATGGGGTATTTAATTCGAACCCAAATCAAAACGAATTTTTATAAGTTTAAAAGTGCGTTTAAAAACATCTAAATATTTAAAAAAGAGAAGTATCGCTATATAGTGGATACATTACTAGATATTCATAAATGTTGCCCTTATTATGAATATATACTTTATATGGGCGGAAATGACTATTTCGATGAGTTACAAACGAAAAAAAAACATAACATACCCTTCATACTTTTGTGGATTGAATAAAAACCATAATATCTCTTCAATTAATTCGGGTAATTCGAATACTACTGTATAATTCGACACACTCATTGTGTAAAACATGTTCGTGTACGAACTTGCCGCATTTGTTCAAACTTTGCGTGTTACAACATACATTCATACCGAAGTAAACATACACAATAAATACCGGTTCGTCGAGTCTGAAACGTGGATTGTATGAATCAAACGAATACACAACAAATTCGAAACTCTCATACCTGAAGCAATTCATGTTTGTTGTACCCTCACTCATTGGACTTCATTTCAAACAAATTTATAGAATAGAAGCCATTATTTTGTGTGAGTGACTCATGGGTGGTGTTTTTGTGCATTCATGCAGATGTCTAGCATGTACCCAACCATCACGTTAAGTTCGAGCGGAGGCCTACATCGACAGCGGAGTATGAGGGTAAGTCATTGTTGTTGTTTATTTTATTCATTCATTTTTGATTTATTCATTCAGTAATAACTGCTTGTATTTGCATCAAACATTGATGATAGTGAGAGAGATCGCACCAAACTGTTATACGCCCTTTATAAAAAGAACAGAATGTGGTATATTATTTTCGATCTCTCTTTTGGAGTATTCTTGTTGTTTTAATTCTTTTTGTTATGATATATCACTCACTCGTAGTAAAGTAGTGTAGTGTGTATGCCAAAGATTGCCAAATATTGTTCATTGAGGTCCATTGAGGTTTTTAATATACGTAATTCTTTCTTTACTTAAATAATATATATTTATTTGAATCATAAAATAATCAATTTATATAAAACCCATTGAGGTTTATCAATTTACTTTAGTATTTCAATATATTGTTTATATAAATATATATTTTTCTTTTCGTGTTTAATATATGATCCAATCAAAATATCCTATATTTCTAATGAATTTATATATCATATATAATTTTAAGGTCTTTTAAAATAAAATTCTGAATGAATTGTTAAAAACTTTTTTGACGTTTCTTAAAACAGGAGTAGGGTTATAATATTGGAGTTGTAGATCGATTACAGAGGTTCTAATAATTATGGGGCCGGGTTTCTCATTAAAATCAGAGGAAACAAACACCATATGTAGAACATTCCGAATAACAACTTTTCAATTTCAAAATTTATTTAGAGGGTTATTTTATCATCACCATACAATCTTTTCCATTTTTTTTTCAGAAATGTAAATAAATAGGGAGTCTTTAAAATAATGACGTAATGCGAACATGGCCATAGTCAAGAAGGACCGAAAATGCAGATATCTCAATCGGAGTATACAAATCTGCTGAAAATGCATTGAAAAACAGTATTAATAATAAATATTAGCAAATTCAT